>NC_081144.1:3273738-3573738 GCF_958295425.1 Solea solea
GAGGTCCCTGTGGATGATGGGTGGGGTCCTGGTGTGGAGAAAGTGGAGGCCTTTCAGGATCTGTCTGCACCAGCTCCGCAGCACCTTGGGCTTCATTACCTTGAAACGCTTCAGATATCTGTAGAAGGAAAATCGAGGCACATATTTGGATTAGTCACATTGTCAGGACTCATCTGTAGAATATCTGCCGTGATCAAACGCTCACGTTTTTAGCGTCCCAGACGTCATGAGCTCTGTGACTAGAACTATGCACTTCTTCCCTTTGAGGGGCGACTCCCAGAAGTCATAGAAACGGACAATGTTGGGATGTTGTAGCCCCTTCAGCATCTCCGCTTCCTCCTTAAAACGCTGGCGCTCCACTTTCGACAGCTTACGATCCTAGAGGGACAAACAACGGACGGAGGAGAAATAACGAACATGAAACTGTAACCTGACATATTTATATTAATGTATTTGCTTCAGGAGAAAACTCAGTATTGCTGAAGGCATGTCCCTGCACAATTTCGAGGGAAGTTGGTGACAGTCTTGACTTGTGCACATCTCTTAAAAAAGGACCATATGTGTATCAGAGATGATAACAGTCAGTATTTTGTGTGAGAGAGAAGAATCCAGATCAGTAGCTTGCAACAGAGCAGCAACATGACAAAGCTTTTCTTCTATCTTCCATGGATCTAACATGGAGTCAGGGTGGAGAGACAGAAGGGTGACAAACCACAGCTACAATGACTCCACGGGGAGAATGAAACCACACATTAACATGGCCACACCCACAGCACACTGCAGCTAAAGGTCACATGTCATTGATCTTTTCCATCTTTCTCCTTCACTTGCTCACTCGCTCACTCACTCTCATCCACTACCTTTTGACCCCCCCCCCCCCCCCGATATCTGCGATATCTCTCTCTGCACCCCTAACAACCAACCACTCCCTTCTCCATCACCAACCATCCCACGCACACACACACACTCACTCCATCCCTTTCCTCTCCAGTTCTCAGCAAGGCTGTGCCCACACTGACAGAGCACGTTGCTCTTGCTCGGGTGCCGAGGGTTTCTTTGCTGCAATTCCCCGTTTTTTTCTTAACCACCACCGCAACAATTTACGTAACAAACAGATGCGAGCATGGACTGAAAGCAGGATCCCACCCCTACCAGAGACAGACTACGCAGACTGAGCAACTGAGCGATATCTACTCTTTTTTAATTATACAACCACAGTGAACTCCCAGGGAGAGGCAAAAGCAGAGCAACTGCAAACACTAGCCGGAGTAACCTAAAAATTAACAATGAAAAGATGTGTGCTATGATGTAATGTGTTGAAGAGTAGAGTGACAGAGAGATAAAGCACAGTGTGTGTGTGTCATATCAGGTTTTGTGTGCAAGTGTGTGGGGGGTGGGGATTTTTCACCACACTCTTCTGAAGTCACATGAATAATTCAGTTCTGCAGAGAACCCTTTTTACTGAGGCAAGCTGAGCAATAGAAGACAAGAGGCCGGGGGCCGCCCAAGTTAGGTTTTTTTCCCCCCAAGTGTTCCTTGCTGCAGAGCAGCAGCATATGGCCTGGAGTCTACCTGAAACGCAGGTTTAAAAGGAGATGCAGAGGAATGAGACAGACAGCTAAGATCTAATTTTAACCCTGAAGCAGTGCAGCTTTCTTGCCTTTAGGCAACACCCCTCTCCTCCCATCCCCATTACTCCCTTTTTCACTCCATCCTCATAATTTCCCATCTCATCTTTAAGAAAAATGTTGTCGCATTTCTTGAATAACCCACCACAGATCTTCACACAAACACCTCCATTAGCTCCACTCCAGTTTTCCCTCTCAGTAGACTTTCAGGCTCCTGCCACATTCACGGGTAGGTGTTGCACAGCATGGCGAGATGCACAGACAGATCCATATAGATACTGAGACAATGGGAGAATGTCACTCCCTCTGGCTGCATTCTTCTGTCCCAACCTGGTGGTAAAGCTAAACAATTTATCTTCATCTTTTTTTTTTAAATTTTTAATCTAAATTGCAATTTGAAACAATACAACAAATATTCAGCCTAGAAACGCACAAGACATTTTCATGTAATAAACAAACTATCCAGCAGAGGGTGCTGTGAAAGCAGCTTGGCCTACATCCTTGTCCTCTTTGTTTATCATAACAAGACAACAGTGGGTGTTAAGTTGTTTTGAAACCGACAAAAAGTAGTAGGGGAAGTATTTTGGTGCTACACGACAGATGGCAAACGAATGAACAAATCTGCAGACTCAGCTGTTAGCTTAGCCGTTAGCCTCAACGGGTTCATACTTCTCAGATAACGGTTTCAGTAATGATAGTTTACTTTTCAAATTCTACTAACAGGATGACAACCTAGAGGAGATATGTTTTTGATGGTATTGTCATGTCAATGATCCATCACATCTCAAATCTATCACAGTGAATATTTGATGAATGGTTACTTCAAAAAAAAGAAATATCACACACCAAATCACAACTGCCCTAAACTGAGCACAAGGGAAAACCCCAAAAGGCTTTGAGGTTTTCATGTTCAAACCTGACCTATGCCCAAATAGTCATATCCTGCATCTTTAGCTATACTATGGTTTTCAAGTTTGTATTTAGAGTTGTTTTAGGGGGTTTTGTGTGTATGAAGACATTTCTTGAAACAATTCCGTGTTTACATAAACGAAAGAGAAAAACACAGTTGAAGGAAAGTTGTGTTTTTGTGGGCGTAAGGCCAAAGTGTTGCTTCCGTTTATTTTACTAAAGCACCACAACAAGTTGGCTAAACTCAGCCAACATAAACAAACTCCACAGAAACCTACGGCTTCTACAATTTTTTTTTTTCCCAAACCTGGCACATGGTGTGTCTGACAGGCTCGGATCAGGTTTCCTCGCTCTCTAATGCACAAACAAGAGATAAAGCAAATCAGAGACATCAATATATGAGGCCAGTTAATTGCTTCCTTGTTATTATGAAGGAAGTGGGCTCTTTATTATGTTGCGTGTGAAATCAAAACTGTGTTTGTATTAATTTTTGGAATCTCATCAAGGTTACACTTCACACTTGCTCAAAGGAGCCACCTAGGCAACGTCAAACTCACACAGAGAGCCAACACAGGGCAGTGGGGACAGAAAAATAGATGGTGACATTAGTAGGAAGCAATCTATAAAGCTATGCTCAACTCCTCCCACTACATCTGTGTGCTGAACTCTATTAGTAGCCCAAACCTGGCACAGCACACATACATCAGAATGAGATAAAAAAAACAGTGGGTCTCTCTGGACGGACCAGGTAATAGATTTAAACATTAGTCCTGGGACCTCTGCTGAGCAATATACCGTGTAATTGCTCAACTATGCGTTAAAATCAAGTTCCTGACCTAATGTCACATGCCATCTTTACAGCCTACTGTCCATTTAAGTATAAATAACCTGTTGGAGAGGAGAGTTGGCTGTAAGATCGGCTACTTGACCCGATGATCCAAGACTTGACAAAGCAAGTATGTCGATTACAACAGCTAAAGTTTCCTCTATTCATCTTAAAATTGTTTGGTCCATTTAAATGTCAAAGAAATTGTAAACGAAAGTTAATTGGAAACCTCAGAGACAATTTCAACTGTCATGAGAGAAAACTGAAATGAAATCAGAGTTATTTTTTGACAAATAACACCAATTATTAGGCAAATATTAAGTAGGTAATTACTAATAATTGTTGCAGCCCTAGTCTGAATAACTGTGAAGTCTGTAACCTGTAACAAAGTTTAATTAACCACTGTGTCTTCCCTCCTTCTACTTATGTGATGATCCAGATTTTTAGTTTATATGCATGACGTGTCACATGGATCACCACCTCTCAATTGAAGGATATGAGATTAAAAATATAATATTGCTGCTGCTTCTTATTAGTAAATCAAAGTCACACAGACGGCAGCGAAAATGTGCAATGCAACACAAATCTGTCAAATTAGCAGCCTTGGCGTGACATTCTGCTCCCCAACACACACACAAAGACGTGTGTAAGCTTACAGTAAGAGAGCTCTGCAGGCATGTCAAAGGAAGGATTTACCATTAAATTGGACATTTCTACCATAAAAACAACAGCAACGTATTAGGTAAGTGAAAGAAAAAAAAAGCATAAAACACCAACTGTGTGTACAACAGAGCGCAGGAATAAATGTTGAGAGGCTAGTCAAAACATTGCATCACTGAATGATGCAGCCAACTATACCCGCAGTAACTACACCTTCTCTTTGACAAAAAAAATGAACACTGGGGCTCAGGAGGATACAGCAGCAACTAATTATTCACTAATTGAGTCAAACTGCTCCCTTGTGAGAAAGAGAGCAGTGGGGTTGAACAGGCCACTTCTCACTTACTGCTTTCTCCTGAATTACTTTACTACAATAAACTGCGATATCACCAAAATATAAAATACACTGATTAGCAGCAACAAAAAGACCAGTAATGGTGTTTTAATGCTGTTACTGAAATGCAGTGTTTGTATATACAACAAGAAGTTCATTTTGAACCATCAATTTCAAATTTAAAAGTGTGCAAAGTAGTCATATTAATGTTACAAATGACCACATTTACAGCAAACATCTTGGTAATGTCCTGTATTTGCTCACACTAAAAAACTGTATGGGAATATATGAGTCTAATCAACACTCGCATCTTTCCTGGGGGCAAAAAAAAGTTTACTTACTTTGGTTCCTGTAGTTCAAACAATTAAGGTAAAGCTAAGGTGGAAAGAACATATATATATCTGTGGTAATGTCTTGGATCAATAAACCAGCAAAGTAAACGTATAAGGAGTAAAAGTTTTCAGCTTTAGTCCCAATAACAGCAGCTAAATTACACTTTCTTGGATTAGTCCGTCTCTACAGCTTTGCTTTCCTAATTACGATTAGTTACCTCATTAACTCGACCTCATTCTGATCTTTTGTTACAGCGAACACATTGGAAACATTTGTCAGGGATTTACAATTAAAACTGCTACAAGACTTAGACAGGTAAATCTAATATCCTCTATACTATATAAGTGTTGGAAAATATGTCACTTCAAATCAAGTAAAGCTGGATAATACGTAACAGTAAACGTCAAATGATGGAAGTAATGGTAAAGATTAGATTTGTCTATTAGTCGTTTACGCAACCATTATTCTGAGGACAGGGCATTGTCTTCCACTCATTTGATCAGCCTTAACAAAGTGTTATCCTTAACTATAACCAGTTAATATTTAACCCAAACCTTAACCTAACCACAATTCAAATTTTGGCACTACTTAACCAGTTGCTCAGAAATGATGTTCTGTCTCATTGAGTCTCCATGAGTACAACTGGCAAGCTTTATTCATTTATGCAGGATAATTATTTGTAAGAGCTGTATCTTATTATTTAGATATTACAACAATGACGAGGATATTAGGCATCTAAGCACATGAGCCCTTGTTGCCAGGTTGAAGGAGGTATGCTCATTTCTTTGGCCATTGTGCCACCTCACTGCACCCATCCTTTATAACCAACGGCTACTGCTGTGCGTCTGCTGCTGCAAAAAGAGCTGTTGCGGAGCGAGCCATGAGCCAGCGGCCTGCCCACAGCTGAATAGTTTCCCATCCATCATGACTGCAGGAGGCACTGGCTAGCTTCAGCTGGTCAGTGGTCATACTGTGTTATCTCTGTTTAGTGTTACCGTCATGCTGCCACTCTTGGTGGAAGCTATGCCTTCTAGCGCAGCTACTGCTGCCGGAACAATGGTACATTTTAAACAAGGAAAATGTGTTAAAGAGGCTAAAAGTCAGGGACAAGATGACACACCACTGTGTGACAGACTGATTTTAGCTGCATTCAAGTGAGCCCAGAAAAACTGGAGGAGGACCGATTACAGAGGTGACGACGGGGAGATGTATGACAAGGAAATTAACAGGACGAAAACAAAGTACTATGTCACTGCTCAGCTTAGAACTAGAATTGTATGACCTGTAAATGGCCCTTAAGTTTGTTGCATGAGTATAAGTGTATGAGCTTTGTCTGGCTGATTGTGACCAGGAGGAGTTAGCCAATATGGTTTACAGCAAACAAACCTCTTACAGACCTCTTTCCTGTCACAATCTTAACACGTAAGCTGACAAACAGTCCTTTGACAAAGAGAAACAAACAAAAACAAAGCCGATTACACACTTGCCTCCTCAAAAGACCAATGCTGGGGCTTATGCAATCCCACTGACAACCACCAACTGATCACAACCTTGATTAAGGCCGAATGGCGCAGGATTTTTGAGATCAATGCTGATATCACTATCAGAGTTTTAAGAAAAAAAAGGCAAGTGTCAGTAAAATATATCCATCCTAACTTTTTCAACGACTTTATCCTCTTGATGGTTATGAGGGTAACTGGAGCCAATCCCAACTGACAAACGGCAAAACACAGGACACCCCTGGACAAGTCACTGGCAATATTATTTTGTCTCTCAAATTTGCTGAGCCATCTAAGAAGAAAATCATGATACACACTCACCATCAACTTTATTACGCACTAGTTAGACTGTTAATTGGCAACCCAATGCATTTAATCACGTAGACACGGTCAAGATGACCCGTTGAAGTTAAAACCTGGCATCAAAATGGCCAAGAAAGTTGATTGAAGTGACTTTGAACGTGGTGTGGTTGTTGGAGCCAGACAGGCTGGTCTGAGTATTAGAGAAACTGATGATCAACTGGGATTTACATGCACAACCAACTCAAGGGTTTACAGAGAATAATCTGAAAAATATCCCGTGAGTAGCAGTTCTCGATGCAATAATGCAGAGGTCAGAGTAGAATTACCTACTGTCTTGAAATGATAGAAAGGCCACAGTTACCCGAATAAACACTTATTATGGAGGTATGGAGAAGATCATCTCTGAACGCACAACACAGCAAAACCTTGAAGCAGACGGACTACAGCAGCAGAAGACCTCACAGGGTGTTATTATTAGCTGTTCTGTATATGCCAGGCCTGTATGTGGCGCCGTAACGCTGCCACAGAAAGAAACTAAACATGCCAAACAAGACGCATACAGAGGTAGGGCTATGGCATGATTGTTTACCCAAAGTTACATATTGTTGTATATAGAGGGTGGAGTGGCTCAGTGGTTAAGACCCTTTGTCAAAAGACTTCATGGTCGCAAGTTCAACTCCACCCCTGGCAGCTTGTACTCAATTCCCTTGTAAGTCGCTTTGGATAAAAGCATCTGCTAAATGACATGTAATGTAATGTAAAGTAAAATGAAAATGCAAGGGTTCTCTGGGACCTGTTTTCCAAAAAATAGCATTAAGGGGCTCCCAAAACACTTGTTCCATGTGGATAAAAAGATGATACGATGCAGAACTTTTGCTGATTCTCTTAAACTATCTCAATCAATAAACCCTGTTTCCACCGTAGTGTTTTGGTTTGGGGTAGGGTATGTATTTTCTTTGTGTTTCCATTTGAAAAAGTACCAAAATAACTGCCCCCAACGGCACCCTTCCCTTGGGTACACGACAATCACCTGATTTGGCGACAGATAAACGTAACTCCCTTGCGACCAGTGTTTCTTCAACAAATGCAGTCTCTTCTTATACAAAGCTTGACGTCTTGTTGAGAGAAACAGCCACAAACCGAGCAGAAAACAACAAACTTGAGGACATCAAGCAGCTTTTTTTTGTCTGCCGTGTCGTGTTGACATCACACCGGTACAGCGTCACACTGCTTTTCTCGCCGACATGGCCAACGGGCACAGCCCACAGCCAGCCAACCAAGTAAAGGTACCATTCTCAGTCGAAATGCAAGCCTGACCCAGGGCTTTACAATTCCAAACCTTGCCATACCATAATGAAAACACAGCATAAGGACCAAATCAACAAGGCTGACAAGAAGCAGTGTCTAACGAGTGTGTCCAGCAGCACCTAAGGGACAACAGCTGGTGGTGGCATATTCAACACACAAACACACACTCATGCGCACACAGACTTAATGTAACACACATACTGAAACACACCATACCAGCTACAAATAGCTGTGGTGCTATGATACCCAGGATGGCACTAACGCCCATCCGTCCTGAAGTTTACACAAGTATTCAATACTGTGCTCAATGCCCACGCAAAACAGTCCAATCCAGATAGGACTGGTAAAACCGAGAGTATGGAAGGTAAGCAGCCTTGTACATGTGACCCTTTAACCTGATCAGTAATGATGATGTTTGGAGCTGGGAACAAGCTACAGTAGAATGGTGAAATGGGTAGAGATGTCCCGAGTCACGAGGGCAGCAGTGCCAAGTCCCCCTCCCTTGACCATTTTATCAGCTGCTGCAGTGTAGGGGCACAGAGCCAGAGGGACAGTCTTTATTCAGCATAATTCTCTAACCCAGGCTCAACACCACACTGCCAAAACACAAGCAAGCCTTTTCCCTGCAAGGGAAAACTTGAAAGCAGCTTTATGTCTTCTTTCCAGTGGTGCCTTTACATGAATTATTATAAAACAAAATGTGTTAAATTCTTCTCTGCCAGCTGTGCAATGCAAATGCTACTTCAACGCTTTAGTTGGTTAAGTTAAACTTTAGCTGCGGGTTAAATTAGATACACAGACTGCTGGACAATACATTTAAAATTCACATTACTAAACTATGTCAGGTTTCAGCAAATGGAAGCCAAAGTAGGAGGAGAATTTCTTTAGGATCAAAGATCCAGTGATTAATGAGAGAATAATAGTGGTGCTGTCAAAGGCAGGAGTGCGGCGTGGGCTGAATTTTTATGTTATGAGAATGACGATGAAACTTACAGTAGACTAATAGTCGAGTAATGAAAGAAGATAAATCAAAAAAGAGTGCCGAGTCTTGAATCATCATTTTTTAAGCTTTTAAAATAAAAGTGAAGACGCAGCATTTTCAAACATATTCACCTCCTGTGGTAGTGTGGACAACACATGCATCTCACAGCAGACTTTGTGTTTTAAACAAAAATATAGTAACCTGGATGTAGCAGAGGATCCATCAGTTGTATTTATTAAAGCAACATGTCAAACAGACTTGCTAACCCAATGTGATTGAACCTAACATAATCTGGAAAATGTTGTCACAAACCAGCCTGACCCATCATGTCCCAATAGGCTGGGGTTTCTATCCACCCTCTCCTAGTAAGATGTAATTCTATGTTTCCTGTCAATGAGATACAGCTGTAAATTAGCTTATATTGTTGTATAAGAGTTTTTTTTCTTAATTATTTCTTTCACTATCCAAATAATCTTTTATTCTGTTTAAGGTTCTCTCTTCTTAATTTATATTTAAATTCCCTTGCATATGTTCTGAATTAGCAGTGACCTGGGTACTCTTTCATATCTATCTATAAGTACTTTGTGTACTTTTTATTAGTAATTTGTTTGTCATGATGGACGGTCCACTGGGCACATGAAGATTAAGTTGTGTAGCCATACACATACAAGCAAAACAGCTGGACTATTACCTACCTATAACCTATTACCTTACTACCTTTTTCCATATTTTTCTCTCTGGTACACCTCTTATCATGTATGTAGTGTAATGTAATGTTATAATAAAGACCCTTTAGTGTCAGTTAACCAAGTACAAAAACCACTGCTAAAGAAGCCTCTAAAAATGACCACACAGCCTCTTTTCATCTGATGCAGCTGAATACAATGAGTCAGTCTTCCTTATTCTCAGGTGTTTTGAGCAGTGATTTCATTAGAAAACACTGCTCAAAAAAGGTTCCTGCACAAAAGGAGCTTTACAAATGAAATCAGCTGTTAATTACAGTTTACCATTGCAGTGACTTAAGACTGTGGTGCTACAGTGTGGCCATTTGTGACTGCTTATTGTTTCATAAATAGCTTAGTGATGCAGAGGTAAAAAAGAAAGAAGCTAAGCAGGATGCCTTAACTGGAAACAGAATTCCCCAGAATTCCTCCAGGTTGATTCATAATAAAGGCTTTTACAAAAGGGATCACAAAGCAGTTGTGACACTTTGTTGGAAGAATGACGGAATCTTAATCAGCTCAAGGTTAGACTGCAGGAGTGTAGTTAACCTGCAGTTGTGCAAAATGTCATATTGACATAAAAGCCACAAACCAGTGCAGGTCGATACAAGACACCAGGCACTCACTGCTGGAATATCTATTTCAGACAAAACAAGGACTGACAGAATTGAGTAGTACAAACACAACTAATGGCGAACATATCCATTAGTTACAGTCCAACTATAATAAAAATGTGAAAAGGAAAAATGTCTATAAACTATAAATACACATGACAAATGCAATTAAAAAGTGCACTACAGTAAAAGAGGAAGAGAAAAAATCCCACACAGAGATCCTCTCTAAAAATGGATTTAAATCCAGAACTAGAATTTGCCATCACCTTTTTTTCTTGTCAAACACATTTGACAAGAACTAGTAGCTTCACCACATGAACAAATTAAATTTCCTGCTGTTTATATTTAAGCATTTTAGATCTTATAAAAAGATCATATTCACACTTTTGTACTTGTGCCACATTGAGCCAAATCCTCTTAAAAATGGCCTTTTGCCAAACGTGAACTATACAATCCCTTGGGGGTATATATATATATATATATATATATATATTTATATTTATATTTATATATATATACCCAAGGGATTGTATAGTTATATATATACACACACACATATTTGTTTGTTTGTTTGTTTGTATGTATATATGTATATATATATATACACATATACATACATACACATACACACACACAGTACTTCTACAGACTAATGTACAATTTGGCTCGTGTGGTATCATTAACAGCCCTTTTGTGGGTGGGTTAATTGAATTTTATAGCTATATTCTAGCCTTTTTCCAAAACTATAGAACGTTGATATACAACCATGTATTTATTAGTACAAATGTAGCTGGCAGTGGTGTTGTAATGGACTGCATTATATTTAAATGTGTTTCTGATATTGTTTTCCTCTCCTGCTTGTAAAACAAGTGAGCCAACAGTAGATACCTCTCAATAAAATGCACTCAAGTTCAGCTCCACTGCAAAACACTTAAATGAATGCCTCTCTGACAGCTGTCTTTTCTTTTTACACATACATTAACATAAAGTAAAAAGAAAACATTTCTTCCATGGCATCTCTTTAAGACATTGCCAGATTAAGATTATGGTACCAGACTAAACCAACATGCCAGGTTAAACTATATCTGTATATCACTGGACTACACAGTTGAAATCATTACGTGCAGCAACTCCAGGGAGGGTTATCTAATGATAGCATATTTGAAATTCTGAGATTGACTTTGTTCACTTATTCAAAGTAGTTTATCTCTGTTAGCTTTAGGACAATCCTTTCATACTGTATGTACTTTACAGAAGGGCCTTGCTTTATGAAGGCCGCCAACTTGGGCCGCACTGTTTCTACAGCAGTGCAAATGGACACACACTTTTAAACGAAGGCTGACAAATAAACAGCAAAAAAAAAAAAAGCAATATCCTTTCTGGTAAGAGGCCACTGACAAATGTCCTGACAAAATTATACACCCAATCCCACTAGTCAAAAGAAAAATTAAATCCCCAGGTTTAAATATTGGTTTATTTTTTCAACCCATCAGTGGGAATGATTCAAATGACTCAGCAAAGCACATGGCTGCTATTAAATCATGACGTGGGTGTTTTTAAATCATCGTTGGCATCACTATTAACATAAGACGAAGATGAACACGCGACTATCGCCATCGTGTGCTGTTTTTTTGCCAATAATCCGCCATTTCCAGCACAACGTTATGATGCGTACAGTCGTTAGCAGAGCTGTTAGCAATTATGTTTTTAGTGATCCTTAATTTTAAACGTACACACTGGAGATTTAAACTCATAAGATTTTCTGAGCAAATCCTCTACAGGAGTGTGTACATTTCCCCAAACTAGACTCTTGAAAACAAGCCTACAAGAGCTGTTCCACAGCCCTTACTCAGACACAGAAGCTGAGGCATGCCTGAAGATGAGGCCCACTGATAACCACTGTTATTGACAGCCACTGGGTCAGGCCACCTTTGCCTCCCTGGCTCTCCTGGCAGCCAGTGGACTGTAACTAATGACCCATTTGGCCAACTTATTCCTTTTTTTTTGTCCCATGTAAGCGGTCAAAGGTTGGGGATTGTTCAATGGCTTACATGGTTAATCCAAAGAGAAGGAGACAAGCAATACTCAAATGTACATCAGCATCGATCTAATCCACTCTACAGAAAAATCTCATGTCTAGAACCAAAGCAAAACACCCACACACAGGTTGCTTTTTATATCAATGCATTGACCATTGCCAAATCTAGATCTGCGTTCACAGACAGAACAACAAACTTCATGCCAAATACCACAGAGAAGTCTGCACCGAATCAGGAGTAAACTCTATCTGCAAAGCGTGTGTACACAGCATTCAACACCGAGATTAAAATCTATACACAGACGCACAACTGGCAGAAACAGGAAGTTTAAAATAAATTCCATTGAGCAATAATAGAACGAGACAAGGCAAACAGAAGCAAGAGAAATATATATTCCTTCTCGACAATGAAGAACTCGCATTATCTTTCGCTCAAATTAACATCCTCGCATGAGCCAGAGCCATCTGTGTTGTGCCAGCAGCCTGGCACAGAATCAGAGATGTGAGGGAGATGGGCATGGGAGGAAAGGGTCAGTGTTATGAGAAAGAGAGGGCGTGAGGAAAGGGAGAATAAACACAGCACCAGATTTAAATGTCCAGGCAAGAAAGTCCTGTATAGTCATATCTCTTTTTGCCTTACCTAACACATACAACTCATCCGTTTCCCGTGTTTTCTACCACAGTTTACTGATAAATGCAAAGCTGACATCACCTACAGGCAAACCTTCTCTGTTATCTTAGAGCAAATGTGGTCTCTTCATTGCCACATTTTAAGTAAATAGGGGACTTTTAACTTTTGATTTTTATCATGTTCAGTTTGTGTTTAAATGGATTCACTCATCAGCTACAAAGCTGCACGTGTTAAGTTTCATTCTGTTAAAGCAGTCATGGAAATTGTCAATTGATCCCATACAATTTTCATTGTTTTCCATAAAAGCCAATTTAGCATCCGCTATAGACAATGAAAGTGCATTAAAAAGCTTTTGTATGGGAGTTTCTGTCATAAGATAATGTGTGACCAGGCACATTGATGATGTTTGGCTAAGATGAGTGACTGCATAAATATCACATATTTAAAAATAGCAATTAAGTCTCTTGAGGGGAATGGGAGATGACCCTCTGATTGATTATTCCATGCCGAGCACAAAGCACATCTATGATTGGTTAAGAGATAAAATGCATAACTTGTTTGAAACCTGAGACTGGTGCAGCAACTTTTAAAACACCAAAATGGGATGTGGGCACACCCAAAATACACACAAACAGTTGGTGTAAATGGTTTGTGGTGTGAATTAAATTAAAATGAAACGGAGCTGCTCAAACCTAACTTTGCCTGAATATAATTGAAGTTTGGACAAATACGCCTCGTTATAAACCCGTTTAAATAGTTTACATTTCTAGACGCAGGAATAATTAACAGATCACAAATAGTTGTGGTGAATTTATGAGGGCCCCTCCTTAATCAATGATTCTGCTCCTCAGGAGCAGATGAACGACCGGGTGCTCTAATGAAACACATTAATCAGTTCAGTGTTTTGTTTAATGTTAGCATTAGCAGTTTTTTTATAGAGGAATATTGACTCCAAGCTAAAAAACAAAAATGTGAGAAAATGACAAACATTACATGATGATTTGCATGGTGATTAGCACAGATTATTGACTGACCACTAGAGGGAGTTTAAACATGCCTCACTGGGGGGAAATAAAATCCCACAAATTGTTTCCTGTTCCACATCCTGTTATCTGTGGAGTCCAGTGTTGTCACACTGAGGGAAACGTCATCATCCAAATGAGATAATTATGCGTCTCTCACTGCAATTGTACTCATTCTTAGCCGATTGTCACGTTATCTTTAAAGCTCTTTGAGCGATAAGATGTGTCACTGCCTTGTGATGCTACAGTCATCCAAAACAGGTTTAGCTCTATTCATTGCATCAAGCAGGACACATTCTTCAGTCCCTCCGGTCACTGACTCCACATGTTTTCCGGATCCTATGCAAGTTATTCACCGAGGCCACAGACCCGCCACACGCCTCACAGCAGGCTACAACGCACTTCATCTGCTTCCTGTCTGTCTACCTCCTGTTGCACAGAGGGAGGGAGGGATGCGGCGAGTAGCACAGCTCATAACATGCACGCTCACATGCTGGGACAGAGTTCACAGACGTATCCCTCTGGCTCTGGTCCCTTCAGTAACCAGAGTCAGTCTCATTACATTAGCAGCTAGCCCAATGATTAGGGGGGCGAAAAGAAAGGGTGGTTGAATGTGAAACGACTCTTTCAACTATTTTAATCTGTATCATAAAGGAATAACAATTCGCAGTAAAAGTTTTCTTTCTTTGAGGGGCCGGTCATGCTCACTGTAGTCCCCCCCCTTAAGCCTCCTGAGAGAGAAAGGGAAAGGGAGAGGGAGAGAGAGATAATCCCACTGCAGTCTCCAAGTGATGGAAATAATTAGTTAATACCTTTGCACTGTCTAAGCTGCTGATTTTCTTGTGTCTGAGCAACACAAGACAAGATAGACTCTCCTTGTGTGCGTTTGTAAAAATGCTGATCACAATACTTCAATGGTGATAGCCATCCCCACGTCAGCAGCTAATGCTTGTCAATCACTATTCCTGAGTAAACCATTTGAGATTTAGTTGTGGTGGTGGTGGTAACCCATTTGCAACTTAGTGGACTCTCTCATGAGACCCCGGGTTGATTGACAGCCCCCTGAAGACATCACCATTATGCTGTCATGATGTGTGAACCTTCCATCGACACAGAGCACTGAGAGAGAGAGAGCTTCCCTAAGAGTCAGGCACGCAAGCATTCCTCTACTGACAGACATCACTGATGACTATTTAACTGAGAGTATGCTTGGGCGTCACAAATACCCCATTCCCACTGGTCAAAACAGTTCAGTCCTGGGTTTTAACAGGTTTTTCACCAGCTGGAATGTGTTTAATTATCATTTACTGCTCGGCCGTACGACTATACGCACGGTCTCTTGCTGGTTTTCAGTAAGCCAGCCCCGGCTATTTCTGGTAAGCTGTCAGCCAGCCATGCAGAAATGTTCTACAGTTGTTGTCTGCAGAAGTTAGTAAGGTAAACAGAGCAGATTTTAGATCTATATTGGAAATTTTAAATCACAAATGTTATTTGGAAATGTGACTGGAAGTAAAAGGAGCTCAAGGAAGTTATTAGGAGTAAATTTTGCCTTCATCAGCTTTATATTTGCCAGTGCTGCGTCACTTCCGGCACAATGCTACGACGCATTTATCTTCCAGTGGTAGCCATTAAAGTATGTCACGAACTGTACTCTTTACAACAGTGTTCAACATTTTTTATGTCCTCAACTGGATCAATTAAAAGATCGACTGAAAGAGGGGCCAAAGTAAAAGACACAAAATAGTAACACCACCGTAGCATTTTCACTGAGTAAATGAAGGTGTTGTTTTATCTTTGTCCCATTCATTTTGTTTGTCTGCACATCCATGATGTCAATACTCATGCACGGGTAACGGGTAAGTAAAACACCACAAAACAGACCAACCACTAGCATTGAGAAGGGTGTTACCATTTCAAAAATTGTGGCTACACCCGACACTTTCAAGGTAAAAGCAGCTTAAGAGACTAGATGGACAGCAGTGGTACTTTACCTGCAGCTCACACCAGGCAACCTCCACCCAGGTGTCAGTATCCAGGCCCTTGTAGACCGTCTTGAAGGAACCTCTCCCCAGCTCAATGTCAAACTTAAGGAACCTTCCTCCTGGAGATGTGGAGACCGCTTTCATCTCGGCCTCCTCCTCGTTCTCCTCACTGGCTGCCTTGACAGTGGATTTGGCACCATCATTACAAACAACATTTAATGCCACTCCACCTTTTTCCTTCTCCTCGTCGGCGCTGGCACTCTCTGTCGCACTGTCTTTTTGAATACCCTGACTTTCGGTGCTGGACCCCTCTTGAACACCCCCGCTAGTCCCCCGAGTCCTGTCCACTATTGTTCGTAGGTTAATGTTCAGGATCTTATTCCTGTTATCACATTCAGGTGCTTCAAATGACTGCTCGTCTGGTTCTGAGAACCAGAGACTTCTCCTGATAAATTTTTGATGCACGTTCCGTTGATAGCTGGACGAAGGGTACGCACTGGGATCACTCCCACCCCTCACTACTGGGTCAATGAGGTTGATATCACCCATGATCACCTCACATTGAGAGTTGGGTACAGATGGATATTTCAGTTCTTGGTGGGTCCCAGAGTATGAATTAGACTCTGGCTCCATTGTGATTCTTAAAGTTTCAGTCACTTTGGTTTCCAGGTCATTCGGGCCATGGCTTCACTTCCCAGCATGCAGATTCAATGACGGACACCTGTAGGGCCCGGTTTTCTGCAGAGGCTCCTCACGACCCTGGAATGGATGGCACTGAAGAGGTTTTACCCGGTATAGATGCTGCAAAAGAAATGATGGCCGTCAATGAAACAAAATCCAATAATGACCAGCGTGTAAGACAATACTAACGCTATTATGTGAACTGCATCCGCCATTACAGTGGTTTCACTTAACAGGTGGATTAAAAAGACAAGAAAATTTGTTTAAAAATAGCCGTTCCCAATTGTGAAAATCCAGCTCATGTGCATGGGTTTTCAGAAAAACGCACAGAGATGAACTGATGTAACTATTGTTGTCAAAAACATTACTTATATTCCCTCTCCTTTGTGGCACTTCAAAATAGGACGTTATGTTGTCAAGCCAGGTAGTATTTTCAAGTTATTCATGTAAAATATGAATATATTTTTCCAATTTTCCACCACCAACCTAAAGTGAGTGCTTTTGTTAAGTTTTTCCATAAATACAATATATTTCACACGCAGGAAATATCATTTAAACTAAACTACGGTAGAGTCATGGTGGTATTTTTAGACCGCAATTTAGTGTTGGCTCGCAATACTTTTTGTTTTCCCTTGAAATACTTTCGCATTCTCTCGCAATTCCTTCCCCAGCGCTACCCAGAGCTCGCCTCAGGCACCTATCAGCTGGGGAGAGCCGGGGATCAAATTCATAAGTTGTTCTGGCTATCCCGCTTCTTTAATTGGAACTGTGGAGTTCTCGCAGGGAGCAAGTGCCATGCAGGGCCGCCTGAGGCACTGGGAGCTCTGGGTAGCACCTGGGAGGGAAAACTACTGCCAGGGAACGTGAAAGTTTTAGTGAGGGAATGCAAAAGTTCAGTCTAAAAATATTTCCCACCATGACCCTACCAAGGCTCCATACAAAACAAAATGCTTCATAAAATATTAACTGTACATAATAAAACTTCATCTGCAACATTGCACAGTTAACTCTTACTTAATTTTCACAGTTAAAAATTAAACTTTTTTTTTTATGATTTCTCATGGTCCACCTGCGGTGCCTACTGGGCCCACCGGGGGACCTCGACCCACACTTTGATTGTCACTGTTAGCAGAAAGCCTCGTAGTTCAGGTGCAGGTGAAAGAAAGACTAGCTAACCGCATCTCACGAGACGAGTTAACATTTGGTTTGTCATTTTTTGTGAAGTTTAAATTTGCCCCAGCATTTAAACAACGTCCATTAATCTTCACATAGTGGAAACAGATGCTACTCACCTACTTCAAAAAGGTGAAGAAATGCAGCAGCACCAGCAGCAGCAGCAGCACCGGGCGGCGGCAGCAGCTACTCGCACACACGAGCTACCCAAACACACAGTGCCTTGACAGAAAAAACGTCACTTTACGTTAAACTGCTGAACGTCCACGACATTAGGGGCACTTTAAAACCTCCATATTATCCTCATTTTCCGCGACAAACAGCCGCTGCAAACAAATTCCCCTTCAACTCGCCGTTAGCTAACCAAAAACTGACTCCATTGTGGCAACGGTGGAAGAGGACGAGTCTATTTATCTCCTCTGGGTTCCCCGCATCCCTCTCTCCCTCTTCGTTGGCGACACGAAAGATGCCGAGTGTCTCCGCTTCTCCTTCGTGTTTTCTGTGTGTGTGTGTGCGTGGGTGCGTGGAGGGTGTAGTTTTAAAATAACACGGGCAATTCGAGTTTGGCCGTCAGCCCCACGGAGATTTATTTACGTGTACGACTGCTAGTCGTCGTCCCTTGTCGTCCCGACCCGTCGTTGTGTGCGACTACACCGGCGGCGAGGAGCTTCACAAATGTGCTTCCCATTCAGCTCGCTTGGTTCCACGCCCCTGGTAACGACTGTGGCTTCGTCCAATCACACAGCTCCCTGACACGCCACAGCAGAAACAGAGAGTCGGCTGCTGCTGCTGCTGCTGTTTTATGCTGCTGTTATACTGCTGCTGCTGCTGCTGCAACATGACACACATTTCACACCAGCAACTCCAACAAAGACTCTTTATATAGATTTTATAAGTGGAAAAACACACACGAATCATCTGCAAAATGTTCCTCCACAGCTTTTATCATCACATGAAACAGACAGAGGTGGATCGATTCATCAATCGACCAAATAATCTGCCGATATTTGCATACATATATGCATATACACTGCTCATACATATATACATATGTGTGTGTATAATGACAAACTGAATACACCATTTTATTGCAAAATTTGCAGTGTGCACATTTAAGAAGTCAGAAATAATTATATTTTACCATTAAAAATATCATTTAATTTTAACATATATGTATATATATTTATATTTATATGTATATATATATATATATATATATATATATATATATATATATATACATATTTATGTAACTTGGAACATCCCTCTCAAGTGCTCTAACACCTTATTTTTATACACACATTCAACACGGAAGCACGATTTTCCTCTTGTTTTCAAAAAGTTTTTGAAAATAACAAACAACTCTAAACTGTAGTGCCGTGGTTCTCAAATTGTGGTGCGTGTACCACCAGTGGTACGCCAGTTTTCTCTGGTGGTACCTGGAGGAAAATCCGAAATACTGTTCTATGAACCAGGGTCTGTGATCACAGTGGAGCTGAGGAATTCTCAACTGGTGTGAAACATATAACAAAAAAAATGACACCAGTGTATATTGACGTTGGTGATAATGGTGTTGGTATAAAAAGTTTCACAATCACTGACATACACAAAAACGCAAGGGTGTTTTTTTTGACCATTTTTTGGGACCCGCTCTCAAAACGCCAGTTTGCTGTGAAGAAAAGCCCACACAATAAAAAACTTTTGTGTACGGTCCCTAAGAGTGACTGTTTATGTATTCTCATCCGCATGTTTCCTCTCAGCTGGTGACTCCAGGCACTTGCATGCTTTGCATACCCTGTTGCAACACCCCTGCACACACACACACGCACACACACACACACACACAAAAAGAAGGAAGGACTCATATAATCACAGCTGATAAATAAAATAATGTACGTGCATCTGGTTCTCTTCCCCAGAGCTGCAGCCTGCAGGTGAGGTGCGGGAGCAAAATAATAAACAACAGCAACAGGGAAAGAGGAACTGGGCTAAGATTTAAAGATCTTTTTTTTGTATTTATAAAAAAGAAAATATGTCCGAATGAAAGTTGACCTGCATTGAAGCCACATTTAGGGAACTACTTTAAGTTCTGTTTTTTCACAATTTAGAAAGGATGCAGCCATAGTTTCTTTTTTTACATAAATGTATTTGGGTTTTTTGTCACGGACAATAATTCTAATTTCTAAAATAAATATGCCAGAGTAAGCCAAAAAGGCTCATTTTTTAATATCGATTTGAGTGGGAAAGTATGCTATATTGTTACAAATAAAGATGAGTGGGAAAAAAGTCAAATGTGCATATCGTAGATAGTGAACCGTCAAATGGACACATTGAGCATTAGGTCAATATTATGTTTAATTCAGTGCCGGAATCATGCAATAAATCACCCATCAGAGACTTCCAATGGTGTTGCTCTGCTGCATTCTAATGTTTTCATATGAGGGGAAAAAGGAACGACACGCTGAGCACTGAATCTGCAGAACAGAACGTACCGTGCTCTCTGCATGTCAACACAGAATCAAGTCAACAAAGAAAAACATTGACGGCGCGAGCTTCACGTCTGTTTCTGCTGGATCGGATGGCAGCAGTCTGGTTCAGCTGAGGGACGTTTGACGGAGTGCTGACACCTGAGTGAACTTGTAAATAATGAATGCCCTCCTTTGTTTCCATTCCACTGGTCAGAAATATGCACACACACACACACACACACACACACACAGATTTGTAGAGTTACATAATGTCATCCTATTGTGTTTTATGTGGCAATAGAAGTTGCCATTTGACAAGTGATTGCAAATAAAAGGTATGATTCAGGGCTGCGTCCGGTTTTACAGGGCAGGGAAATTGACCTCCCTGTGTCGTCTCTTCCACATGGTCACAGTTTGAACGGCGCCATTTAATTCCAGATAGATGTGTGTGTGTGTGTGTGTGTGTGTGGAAGAAGGAAGGAGGAAAAGAGGGGGAGATAAACTGGCAGCCAGATAGCACGTTGTGACTGTGCAGAGCTCAGCCAGCAGATGCAGAATGCAATACTCTTACGCTCGATAAAATGAGCAATCAGTGTCATTTGCAATGTGTCTCCCAACAGTGTCAGTCAATAGGAACAGAATCAATCCACTGGTGTTATTTTTGCACAGTGGGCTTTCTCGGGGCTTTTAATATCCGTGCCTGTGTTGCACTGAAATCTAACACCAATCAGATTCTGTGTCAGATTTCAGTGCAGCACAATATAGGCTCAATCTTGAACTTTCCCTTTTTGTGTGTCTCTTTCTTTTAGGGGCGTGATTTTTCTTTCTCCTTTTTTATGATCCGAGTATGATCTGAAACAGCCATGTTTGCTTTCGCGCCGCGTAAGGCCGTAAAAACTAAAGGGCCCTACAGAGAATCACGGAAATTAGATTTACACGTGGGTCGATCCTCGTCTGGAGGAGAGCCAGGGTTTGAGGTGAGCGAGGGAGAGAAGGAGGGAGGCCGCTGATAGGACGTGATGGATGGAAAGTGAGGAAGTGCTGATGTACAAGGAATAAGAAGAGAGAGATGTATAAAGGGGACACACTCACTCACACACACAGACAAACACTGTTACACTTGCTATACGTTCCTTTGCTTTTTCATCACGTTGCCGAACAGAACGGTGAGTTCATCTGGCTAAATAATAAATGAACGGTCTCACTGTGTCTTAAGTGGTGTCATGCTTTGTTGCAGCAGAGAGTTTTTTCCCCACACGTCACATGCACAGCGTCGTGGTTCACGGTCCTGACGCCGGAGTCTGTCAGTAAAGTGATGTGCAGGTTATTCAGCTCCACTGTATGAGCTAGTGCAGCGACGTGGGGGGGGCGGGAAAGAAAAGAGAGGAGGGGAGGGGGACAGTTGAGGATTAGGTGTGCAAGTTGAATGAGTTCATTTCTTCTGCTTGGACGTCAGCCAACGCTTTGAATACACAGGGGAAATCTGTGTTTGTTTTGGTTCAGTTTGGCCCCAAAAATCTGTAAAAAAAAAAAAAAAGTTACAGCTTTGGCAGCTTTTTTATTATAATGGGCATCGTTTTATTCACCCAAGAATGACAGAGGAGTGAGTGCATGTGGACTTGAAGGGGGCCATGCAGAGTTATATCACCTTGACGTTATAAAGGTTGGGTGATAACAGGCTGCCCCAGAACTTACAGTAGTTATTGGCTGGAACTTATGTCAGAGATAGTGTCATGTAACATAAGTTAGCCAGAGTCAATAATGAATACCGAGAACTTTAAAAAGTCATGGCACCACTTTCTTGCCTATGGTTGCTGAAACATTTTGGGTTTTTTTTGTTTATTTTTATGTAAAATTAGAAATAGGGACATACCAGTGCTCTCTAGTCTGTTTTTTTAGCAGTTTTAAAGCATTGCATGACTTGGCACCAGTTTAAATATCCGGCCTGATTGGATTTTTACCTCAGCGTCCTTTTGCTGTTTCAGCTCAGTTACTTCATTCCTTTCCAGTTAAAAATCAAAAAGTGCATTTGTCGTTGCCACTGGGGAACGGCTAAACACTTCTACATGACCAACTTTACTGAAAATGTTTTGTTTGGGCAACGTCTACATTGCATTCTGATGTAAATTGTATTTTATTCAATGATTCTAGTGACGGTTGAGTGGTTGTATGAGGCACTGACACATAATCAACACTCAGAATCAGTGGGAAACCAGTTTGTGTTGCTTTGTAAACCAGTCACTCCCTGCACCAAATTCCATAGAGAAAATCAATGATTTTACATAACGGCACACAGGAGTTGTTGGATCCACTGCTGACTCCATCAGTGAGTTTTAGATGTGTTATATTGAGAGTTCGGCTTTTGAATATCCTTCTTCTGATTTACCTTAGTGACACAAACTGACCAAACGCTGCAGCAGTAAACCAGCAGCTCCTATCACCCCAGAAGCTAAAAATTACGATTTTCTCAATGGGCTTTGGTGCAGCAGAGTGACACGTTTACAAACTTCAGTTTCCAGCTAGAAAACCTTGACAAGTGGTCAAATTAAGTGTAAATATAGTAAAAATGTATTAAGAAAGCTTAGAGTTTCAGTCCCAGTGCACAGTCAGCACTATACAAGCACACTTCAAGAGAACAATTCCTTTAAGTTATATACATAATTAAAATGTATAATAGCTCGATATTTTCTAAGAATCATTTATTATACAGTGTCAGTAGTTAGTAATGCAATTATCAACGAATGAACTTATTTAAATGCATCTTTATTTACCTTTGGTCAACAGTCATCACCTGAAGAGACATCATCACATCATAACTGTGGGTTAACACGAATGCAGTGCAGCTTGTCTGTCTTCCCTCCTCACATCCTCCTCCCACTCTCTCTCTCTCTCTCCTCACCGTGTCCCCAGAGTCTGTTTCAGACAAGGAATGCAGTTGTAAATAATTCATCACAGAAATAAGCGTTGAAACGACTGACTTAATGACAGCCTTCTCGTTTGAGATTGTGCAAAGTAACAACAGATCCCAAGATGTGGAGTTAAGACAGACTGACAGGAGGAAACCAAAGTGACTTTTAAATAAAGTTGCTTAATATCTGTGGGAGGGTTTTATGATTTTTTGGGTTAGTTTGAGGTGATATTATTCAAATCCTGGATCAGATAGATGCATCCTGTTACTTCCTGTTTCTGCACGCTTAGCACCTTATTTCCTCATCCCACGTGACATACTGTATGTGTGTGTGTTACATGCTACAGCCAATAATCACTATCTTTCCTGTAGTGTTGGCTATTATTCTATGTTATCAGCCGTATGATAAGAATAGAGAACAGGAGTCATCCTGAAAAAGCTTGGACTCTGTATTTTGTATTTGTCTGTCAATCCATCCTAGTTGTGTGGCCCATACAATGTAAAGATATTCAGTTTACTTCCATACAGTAGCAAGAAAAAAACCCTGAAAATATGCACATTCAAGAAGTTAAAGTCACAGAACTTTAACTTCTGATGCTCAAAAAATGCTCAAACCAAGTATTTGATTTCCAAAATAGTTGTGAAGCGATTTCACACTCGATTCATTGAGTAATTGTTACAGTCCCACTCCGTACAAGTGTAATCCCGGTGTTTTCTAGGATTACATGTGACCTAGTTCTCACTAAATTAACTGTGGGTGTGGTGAAAACACAGGGAGCACTTCCTCAGACTACTTAAATGTCCGTCTGAAAACGTAGGACGGCTCAACACTCCGACAGTGATGGATCACCTCTTTACCTTTTATCACTTAATCTATCTGAGCCGTAAACTCACAGAACAAGAATGCATGACACGACACAGTTCAGGATCCACATGAATAACCAGAGTACAGTATTTATATGAATGTTCCCCATTAATGAATGAATTTTCTGAAAGTAACCTGAAAAATCTAAAATAAATGTAACTTTACCGCGTCAAACGTACGTAACTTGTGTCTGTGAGTAAAGTTTATTCATGCTCGGCGTTTTCATCCAGACACACTGGCTGCACATTTCCAACCTGTGATCTCACAACAAGCATTATCTCACTGTGGTCTGTTGACTCTGGGATAAAGGGCTTTCTGTGAAAAGCCTGCGTTAGAGACAGCAGGGTGGCTGAGTGACCCTGACACGTCATGACAGTGTGTGTGTGTGTGTGTGTATATGTGTGTATGTTGTTTGTGGACACGACGCATTTCCACGTGGTGTTTTTTCCCCCCATGTTCTCCCTGTGTGTGCATGGGTTTTCTCCCTTTTCCTCCCCTAGTCCAAAAACATGCAGATTTGAGGATTAGGCAAATTGGTCGTAGGTGTGAGTGTGAGAGTGGATGGTTGTTATGTCTCTATGTGGCCCTGTTATGGACTGGCGACCTGTCCAGGGTGTACCTTGGCTTTCGCCCTGTGTCAAAGTGAGAAATTGAAGATAAAATAATTATAATTAATTTTTTTAGTGCATGCAATCACATAATTATATGCACTGATGTATTTCATTACTCCAGAATGAGGCTTGTATAAAATTAAATTAAATTAGAACCTTTATCAATCCCACAAGGGAAATTCCGTCTCTGCATTTAACCCATCCTCTACTAGAAACCTTCCTAGAATTAGGAGCAGTGGGGAGCAATGGAGGTTGGGTACCTTTTGACCTGGTGGGGACTCAAACCAGCAACCCTCCAGTTCCCTTTCCACTTGGCCACAGGTTGCCAAGTATATTATATTTATATCAGGAACCAAGTACGCTCTACAGAGGCCAAAATGGACAAACTAAATATCGTTTGAGTGCTAACTGAAAGCTACGATCAGTGACCGTCACATCTTTAGAATAAGCTCAAAAAAGAAGCACCAGGTAAACCGAAGTTACCAGGTACTAACCCTCATCGAAAAGCAAACAAACAAACAAACAACTAGAGTTCAGCACCAATAGGTTCTTCAACAAACAACACACATGCAAAGTGTGAGGTGAGGGAGATTCAGCTGCAACATGCAACTTCACCAGTAACTGAAAAGTTAAATGTGGCTGGATGAAGGCTGAACTACTTGGCCACACATGTAATCCATGTGGTAAACGGTTCAAATACACGAACACTGAATTAATGGAGGGTTCAAGGAACAATGGGGACAGCTGAAGAGAAATAGACATGGCCGCTTGTCACAGGAGTGGGAAAAACACTCAAATTAATTACTGCAACCAGAGTACAAGTTCTTCTCCAACCCTCTCAGCCACACCTACAGGGCACTTTGTACTCCTTCCCCCCCCATACATCAACTTAAGCATGCCAGCTGATGGTTGTGAACCTCCTTAAGACATTATAATTCAGCTGTAGCCAACGTTGTTGCAAATTAGAGGGTACAGGCTCCTCTTCACCCTTTTTTTGTCTCTCTCTCCCTGGATCGGAGGGAAGACAGTGTGTGCACCAGATCTGTGGTGAGGCTTTTTTTTCTTTTCTCAGCAGCTGCTGGGATGTGTTGTGAGAAAAAAACAAGGAGGAGGCTTAAGTGTCGAGGAAAGACCAAAAATAAAAAAAAGACGGCGAGCACCGCTGATTATTTCATGTTCGCAGAGGGCAGATAGGTGTTTCGGCCTTGACTTGTTGATAGTGCTGAAGTGAAGTGATAGAAAAGCACAAACTGTGCATTCACGGATAGACATAATAACAATAATAATAATAATAATAATCATAATAATTAAGAAGTACTTATTTCTTATTCTGACAATTTGTGGCTGCTTGTATGTCTTTGTCCACTGACATGAAGTGGACACACACACACACACTGTCTTTTTAAAGACATTACTTTGAAATTAGGTTTTGTCTCATCAGGACCAGGGTTTGGTCTCCATGAGGACTCCTGGTCCTGACACGGTCAGTGTTTATGCCAGAAAAAGTCCTTAACCCTTAGTGCTTAAAACCCTAACCCTTAAAAACGATTGTTCTTATAGTGTAGGTGGACGTTTAAAATTTGAGTTTGAAGAATAGTCAAAGGAAGTGTTGCATTCACATGTTGTTACTTATCCTTATTCATAAAGAAACAACTCAGTTTTGCTATTATGTAAGTGAAGTCTTTAACCCCTTGGTGCTCACGCGGCCAGGTGCACCCATGGTAAATTGCTGTGGGAATAATACAGAACTCCTTATATGGACAACCAGGGGCTGAGTGTTTATAGGTCACATATTCAGGCTTTAAAAAAACATGTTTTTTTTCGTCTTCTTACGTGTTGTTGAGTCAAACTTATGATTAATTGAATACGTCACTTTGAACTGTGACGTATTTCCAAATTTCACAAAGTCAATCCGATTTTAAACATTAGTACTTTGATGGACTTTTCAGGTGTGTTGATATAGTTGGTGAAAATGATAAAAAATAGCCTCTCTATTACTGTACATTTAAACATAGTAATGGAAAAAAGCAGCCGAAATGCTCTGAGTTCTAACGGTTAAGAGTTAACAAATACAAGAAGATGTGTGCACACACACACACACACACACACACACACACACACACACACACACACACTCAGTCACTCAACACACAACCAGCTCCTCTTGTTACATAATCGCCACCACACACAAGACATTACATTTAAATGGAGACTATTTTGTTTCTTAATGGTTTTCAGTCATCAGCTGAAAACCAGTCGTCTTACAGAGAAGTTACTCCCTGCTGTGTAATATTGTGTATTTGTGTCATTACATGTGTGAAGTTGAGTTAAGTGTTAGTCAGCGTGTTTGTTTGTTTTTTACAGATAACCCTTCACGATCTCAACTCTACAGACACTGATATGAGTGGGTTGTGACCGAACGCTCACATGGTGTCACTCACTCACTCACTCCCTCCCACTGTGTTTATTCTGACAAGATACTATGAGGTGAATAAAATATTGACATTCAAAAGGGACATGACATCATTTATTAAGTGAGGACATCGTCCAAAACTGTGTTTGCACCATTTTAAGCCTCACCAGATAATTCCAGCAAGATCTTTGTGCATTTGTATAGTTTTAATCACTTTTATTTTACGGGACAACCAGTTTTGTTTTGTTTTATCATAATCATATTTATACTTTTCATATTTTTATCAATTTATGTAAATATACTATACTACTAAGTGTCTTTTCTAAATCCATACCAAAAAAAGGCATATAAAAACCCTAATAACAAAAAAACGGCAATCACTGCAAAACTGCAAATCACAATAAATCACCCATAAGAAATTGGTTCCTCATAGGTTGTATCCTCTCCTTGGTGAAAGATACATTATAACATGTAACACTCAATGCACAGATGCCTTATGTTCTAGTCTGTGTCAGTATCTGCTTACTGTACTAATGGCTCTGTTTATAGAGGTCACTCTTCTCTAATAGCTTCTTGCTGTGCTAATCACGTAAGAAGGCTACACCCAGATCCTCACCATCACTGCGCAGGAAGCACACAATTACTGCTGGACTCATCAACATGCAGCATGAGCATCGCTGCTCTGCTCTGCTGGGAGAAACAAAGCTCAGCACACATGCAGACACATGTCTGTCTGTTTGGCCGTCTTCTTCCTCCAGGCATTATCTCCATGCCATAAACATCATCTCTACACCAATTACTTTCTTCTTTCCCCAGGCCTCTCAGACCAGATGTTCAGCCGCATGTTCAGCCCCACTGAACATGAACCAGTGAAGGTCCTGTCCACATGCAGACAGAATCCAGTTAGACTGTTCACACCTGGCGCTGAGGCCAATTATCCACACAGAAACAGAACTTTACCAACACTAGCTTTTTTCTTTTTCACTTTTAAAAGCTTTTCTGTGAACGCAGCATCATTGTTTTTATTATTTAATTTATTCTATTTGTCTTCAGGGACAGTGTACAAAAACAGATCAAAGCTACTTTGGCTCATTTCCATCTGTGTTCCAGTAGGATCTGCCATAAATAAACATCTATAATTCCCTCCTACATTCAGAAATTAAGCGCTACATACACATACCTAAAGTGCCATCATCATAAATCCCATTTAAAAAAGGACAGTAAAATTCATCCTTATACTGAAAGTTAAACATTCATTTCAACCTTATGCACAAACGATACACAAACATGGAGCTGGTGAACTACAAAGTCGGAGATGGGAGCGACTTCACCCACAAGTTCAACGTGTTCTGCTCGGAAACACAAATGTGTCTCGTACTCATTTATACCAACATTTATCTACGGATAAAACAGATTAATTTAAACAAGTTTCTCTGATTTTCCAGCTTCTTAAATGTGAATATTTTCTGCTTTCTTTGCTTCATTTAACAAAGAAATCAAGAAAACTGAATAATTTTGGTTTGTGGACAAAACAAGACACTTGAGAACATCATGGTTTCCAGGTTTCAGATCGTAATGTTTCAACAATTTCTCTGGTATTTTATGGAGCAACAAGTAGAAAATAATCAACAGGTTTAAATCGATTACGAAAATAATCGTTAGTTGCAGCCCTTCTATCATGATGCATGACTAACAGAACAGGAACATTGCAGTATTACAGTATTTGTATTTATTCACAATAGTTTCAATACAGAAAAATATTAACAGGAATACTATAATATGGTAAAATAGAATGTACATTATAGACATTAAGTTACCAGAATATACACAGTACGGGCTTGATATTTACAGTATAAACAGGACGTGAGTCCCCCGCTTATCTTCACAGGTGAGAAATTAAACAAAGGCCATTAAGCGCTCTTGTTAAAGCGGAGGTTTCTTTGTTGTCTGACACGTATATCACATCTCTCATCTCTCAACCTTCACCTCCAGCCCCTGCAATACTTCCCCCCCACACACACACTCACACACACACACACACAACGTCAAGTCCCTAACAAACACTCCCATTACCAGCTGGACTCTAGCTGTAACCATAGCAACTATGTGAGCACAGGTCAGAGTTCACACTCTTTTAGAGCCGCTGTCAGCACTTTGTGGGAGTTAATCATTCGAAACCATGCATTTATATATATATATATATATATATATATATACATACACACACATATATATATATATATATATATATATATATACGTATATATATGTGTAGCAGACTGCAAACGCTGCAGTTGAATTGTTTTATATTTGGTTGTTTTATGTGCCTAATGGGAAAACTTATCCGGAGAAGAGTTAACTCTTGGCGAACGATTTAGATAGATAGATAGATAGATAGATAGATAGATAGATAGATAGATAGATAGATAGATAGATAGATACTTTATTCATCTCACAGAGAAATTCACAACAACTGCAATTTTCACTGCGATTTCTGCAACTGTGGATTAAAATAAATGTTTTGGCATTTCTTAAGCTTATCATATCAATACAAGGTATGTTTAATTTAAACCTTTTCATCAATTCAAAATAAAGATGTAAATTAAAGTCAATAATGAACACAAATTGATACAAGCACTTTAATAATGTGTGACGTGCCAGGAGTCTGGGTGGTCAGCATGTGAGAGGCATCACACGTTGCCCCATTTTGACCCCCTCCTTCCCCTCCATTCACCATATCCTCTGACTCTGCTGACCCCCCCCCATGTCTCATTCATTCTCTTTCATTCTCTGAACCCCCCGCCCTCCGCTGCCCTCCCTGCACCACCAACTTTCACTCAGCCCTACCTCTCCCGTGAATCCATCTCTGCCTTAATGGACTCAGTGATGTGTGATGTGAGTGGCCTACATACCACCCACCCCCACCCCCCCCTCCAAACCCACCCAACCTGATGCAGATATAAGACGCACACACATATACACACACATACACGGGCGGGGTCCTTACACCATTTAACCTTTGGTAATCTTCCCCAAATAGACAGAGAAGTGCACGTACACATGACATGAGCCTGTGAATCACAACAACACACCCACACACACACACACACACATCACATGCTGTCAAGTCTATGTAATTTAAGATTACGTTACAAACGTAACAATAAACTTGAACTTTAACCCGAACCTGAACACAGCAAAGCAAAATCTTTCCTCTATCAGTTTCTTTCATGAATCAGACGTATTTGTCGTTGCTTGTGTTTGATAATAATAATAATTATAATAAACTTTATTTGTATAGCACCATTCATACAAGGATTGCAGCTCAAAGTGCTTCACAATAAAAGGAAAACTTTTATAAAACTATGAAATAAAACATATCGTACAACACAGGGTACGATACAAAACAAAAAAAGTACGTGACAACGGATTTATTAAAAAATATGTATTTATTCATTATCTTTGTGGTGGTCCATGATATATAAAAAGGTGATAAAATGCTAAACAAATAAATAAAATCAATAAATCAAATCAATAAAATGCCTTGTCTGACAGGAGCAGCCAAAACTGTTTTGTGTGTGGTTTCAACAACGAGCTGAAAAAACTGAATCATATTATTCTTATATTTTTTTATCCTCATGCGCTTTCATCAAAATGAAAAAGTGATACCCTGCTTTTTTTTCTGTGCCGATCGCTCACGGACAAACGTGAACTCCCTGAACCCCAGATTAAGTATGTATGGATTTATGGTTTACAGTAAATCTGTGGGACATAATGATTTGGCTCCAGTCCCAGAATAAAGCAGCATGCTGATATTTTTATTAGACAGTGACTGACAGTGTGTTTGTGAAATGTTGGAGTCGCTTTGCCGTCCTTGTCCACAGCTCGATGAATGATGAATGTGATGGAACACTTGGACGCAGGCCTGATTTTTATCAACATGGACCAAAAATGGACCAAGATTACACACAAATGCAGGGTTTCTCTTGTATAAAGTACCTTTAAGGGATACTTGAGTATAAAAGTACAAGAATCTTACCAGAAAATGACTTTGGTAGAAGTTAAAGTCACTTTTTTTAATAATATTACTTCAGTTAAAGTATATGACATTTACTGTACTTAAGTATGAACATTTTCTGATATAAAATGTACATACGTTTTAGAAGTAAAAGTATTGAGTAAGGATTGAGCCGTGGTGGCTCAGTGGTAGGGTGAGTTGTCTCTCAACTGGAAGGTTGTGGGTTTAATTCCTGGATCTGTATGTGTCCATGTTGAAGCGTGTGAATGGCCAAAGCAGCTCAAGACTAGAGAAGCTCTATATAAATACAGACCATAATACCAACTCTTCTTCTTCTGATTTTATTTGGTAGTAACGAGTAACAAATATAAATAACAAAGCCAAGAAATGTGAATTTTGTACTTTAATACAGTAACAAAGTATTTGTTTACATTACAACCAGTGGCGGAGCTAGACTTTTATCTTTGGGGTGGCCACGGGGTGGCCAGGGCTATTGGCCACTCCACCACTGGTCTTACTGTGCAGTTTGTTCCAATAGACATCCGTAGAGTCAGCGTGTTTTTGGTTCCTCACCTCTCATGACCCGACCTTCACAATCCCCTCCCTGACCTACAAACACACTGACCTCTCCAGGCTCGCAGAGAAATTTCCACCACTCTTCTTTCATTAAAAGTAATCTTTGTTTTGAACACCGGGACAAATGTGCAATGTGACAAAAGAGTGCGGTGAGTAAACAGCAAAACATTTGTTCAAAGGGGGAAAGTGGACACAACGGCAGGCAGGTGCACGTGACCTCTCACTGTCTCCTCTGCTGCCCCAGAGTAACCTCGAGCACCGGTTAGACACAGGCACACAACCACAGTCTCTCTCTCTTTCACACACACACACACACACACACACACACACAAAATGCTGACGAGTGAAGAGACTTCAAATTTTAATCACACGGATGACGTTTGGACAAAGATGTCACCGTGCTTTTCCAGACAAGTCTGAACCAGGATGTTGTGCTCGGTCGGGCTGAGCACGTGAACGCAGGGCAGGGTGTGACTCAGAACGATATTTCATGTTACAATTACCCTGAACAAAGGTTTTTCAAGTTAAGATATCGACTTATTAATGAGCTGTAATTTGGCTCAAATCTGTTGTCTTCTCTGTTCCTGCGCGTTCACAGAATCGTCCGTATCACTTGTTGAATTCAGCGTTGATATTGTATCAGCGCGTCGTACAATCACTAGGAAATGGCTTGATGTAATACTTTCATTGTGTCCAGTACACTACTCATATCACAGCCTTGAACTTCTACAGATGTACAAACAGTGTACCAACATACAAACACACAAATTAAACAGTGCTATGTGTACTGTGACTTATGTATTGTGAAACAAATACAACAGAAGTGCAACTCACACAGGGTCCCCGCACCTTGGTTGTCAAATCAAATTCATGGAATTCTCAAGGACTTTCCAGGACCAATTCGCTCAAATTTAAGGACTGAATGTGCTGACACAGCATAAGATGGGAGGGCAACTTGTAGGTTTTATTGACCTGCTTTGTGATTGTCCTTGGGATGTTGGACAAGTCAGTCCTTGAGACAGAGATCCTGGAATTTGAATTTCCCAGGCAGCACGTCATTGGCTCTCTCTTGTTTAACTTTACTCGCTCATTGTTCTGCATCAAATCTCACGTCAATGGCGGCGAGAGCGTCCACAACAATGCTAGGAGTTACGACTCGACTTCTTTCTTGTACAAAATTCAAGCACTTTCGATGACTCATGTCTATTTAGACAATGTTCAAAAACTTTCAAGGATTTCAAGGACCTGTGGAAGCCTGCCAACAGAAAAAGAAGCAGTGCTTGGAATCCTAACTCAGAGTATAGGTTGTTCAGTCCAGGTTCAAGGGGAAAACCCCAATGACCCCTATGAAGAAACACATACCATCACCACTGAGGTTTTAGACTCGCTCTCTTCTGTGACCCAATTAGCATGACGTGGGCATGATTGGCTGCATTTGGACGTACTGCATGCACACCTCCAGTTTAAGGCCCATATGTGCCAACCGCTCATGTTTGTTTTGGTCAAAAGAGACAATGAAGACAACAGTAACCAGGGGAAACTTGCTTGAGGTTATGTGAGGAGGTCAACTCCGCAATTAAAGGATAACAGGAAGTACAAATGAGGCCGATGTCCCTAATGAGAAATGTGAGCTTGAGTACGTGGGCATGTGTGGAAAGTAAAAGTAGTCATACAAGGAATACATCATATAATCACTAAAAAACATGTTACAAAATGTTGTAACGTTACTAAAAACTCAACTTCCTGGGTCAAAGGTGCGACGTGCTGGTTGGATTTTGTCAAATTGTTGCTGCTGTTGTCGCTGTTGTCTGTACTCAACCACAGGCTTCACGGCCACTGTTCAATTACAACAATGTTTGGTTGTGACCATGACTCCTAAGCTGCTGTGTGTGTGTGTGTGTGCGCCGCGCGCACGTGTGTGTGTGTGTGTGTGTGTGTGTGTGTGTGTGTGGTTCTCTGGACCAGCAGAAGCAGCAGCAGCAGCAGCTGGTGAGTCACAGTCAACACGGCACAGACCCCAGCACAAGTGCTTGTTAAAACTGAAGCCTTAATTAGACTGTTTCAGCCATGTCACTGAAACCCCAATTAGAGCTCGAGCAAATGCTCATTTCTCACACTCCAGCGAGGAAACACACGCCGTCTGTTTCACACCACGACCAGCGAAACACCTGAAGAATATTAATCCACGTTTGCATCTATAATTTCTCCAACACGTTAGTGACAAAGCAAATTCTTTTTTTTTTGCCTGACGAGCCGACGTCACAATCTCATCCTTTTTCCCTCCTCCACAACTATCACTGGTAACCGTGGAAACAGCCAGACAAGCCAAGAGCCAGATTGATGACACACACACAGACACAGCTCCACTCCAGAGCAGATCTGTACACTGATATATACAGTACATCTATAATGTATATCCTCCATATCTTGGCCTCATTGATAGCAAACTGGCCTTGTGGGAGGTCTAACATCTCGAGATGTTGACGATCAACGAGCAGCTTGAGGTTGAAACCCGCTCTATTAATAGTGCCCTCACATGGGATGGTGGATGCCAGTGTTTGAATGAACAATCACCCTGGTGACACTTGCAGCCTCTGTCAGCACCTCCCCATCCCCGACCTCACCCTCTCTCTGGCTCCCCACATTCATTCTCTCCATCTTTCTTTGTGTCTCTGTGTGTGCAGAGATGATATGGTGTACCTTCTCTGCATTGTAAGTTTTTAAGGGCCTTTTTTAAGTCATGTAAACAGATTACCATGCAGCATTTAATTAACTTGACTCAATATAATCAATTCGAATGTCATTATGAATTAATGACAAATCTTCTTAATTGTCACATTGTTATAGCAGCACACCCCATCATCCTCTTCTCCCTCTCTTGGAATAAGAGAGCAGTGCCCTCTAGTGGACTAACTAAAGGTGCAGTTCATTTACAGATTCATGTTTTCATGGGGTAAAACTAAAGCAAATCCCCAGCTGACATGAAGAGAGAGGAGGAGTTCACTCAGGTCACGAACAAGGTCAAGGTCAGCAAGGTCATTTTTAAATGAATCAAATTAATTCCAGTTTGTACGTCAAGAGTCAAGTTCATTGTAATATGTGCAGTAAAAACCACATATTAAGGAAAACTTGAGGTTTTTTTTCTTCTTTCTTCTTTAAAAACTGATGATTCCCTGCAGCTACATAACTAGATCTATGAAATCCATGTAACCCCAGGTGATGCCAAAAATATTCTACATTTTATTTGAGCAGATGGTGAACACTGTGGTAGTGCAAGACTAATTAAACCAGTCATGAATACACGTCAGCTGCTACTTTAAGTCACATACAGAGTATATATACTAATATTTGGCTTCATGTCTGCAGTACAGGGCCTTAGGGCCTGTGTTATGATCTGTTGTTTCCTCAGTTGTTCAGGTTTAGGTGCAACAATGTTTTGAGCCCAGCTGACCTTCTAAATAATACTGAATGACCACATGTTTCTGGCACATTCAAAGATAACAATACCAGGATTCACTGGGCTCAAATTGTGAGTGTGAGTCATCTTTTCTGACAACACCAGAGTCCAGACCTTAAACACAATGAGAATCTTTGGGTCCTGGAGAAGACTTAACACAGCGGCACAATTCTCGCTTCATAAATACAAGATCTTGGCAAAAAAATTACTGCAAGTGTGGATTGAAATATACTGTAAGTTGTTACATTGTACAATCATGGTGGATGTGTGATGTTATTCCAGAGTGTCATCTTTTCTTTTTATTTGGTCGTGTATCTGGGTTTGGCACAGGAGAAGTGGAAGTGATCATGGTGGAAGTTACCATGGCGTGTTTCTTCTCACAGGAATGGTTCTTCCGCTTTCTGACCTCAGCGCATGTCATTAAAACATCTTTACTGAATCCAGTGAAGAAACAGAACAGTACATCTAATCTCACCGTCTGTGATAGGACGAGTTAGAATTATGGAGAGAGAGAGAGAGGGGTTCAAAAACAAATCACAGTATCTCAGTTATTAGAAGTATTTCATTTGATCACCACACTCTTCAACTGACCTGAGGCTTTAAGATTTCACTGCCTATAGAAACATTTACGGTACCTTTAACATTATGTACATACATATACACATGTATTTATATACATACATATATATGTATACATATGTGTGTGTATATATATATATATATATATATATATATATATATATATATACACACACATATACATATATATATTTTACTTTAACTCACTTTGAACTTCAAATAATGCTCTTGATTAACTTCTTGTCACACTGCTTGGTCTCTAAACTATTTACATTTTTTTTAACCTTTTTTGATGAAATCCTTCAGGTTTGAAGCCATAGATCAATAGAGTTGTCTAAAAAAAATCCCAATACTGTAATGAACACAAGGACTACACAACAACTGACTGCCTTAAATTGGCACCAGCGTCTCTATTGCACGACTTTCATCACTTTTAAAGACCTGCCTCGTCTCCTTGGCTTTCACTTCTACCTAGATTTTTACCATATAAAGCACTTTGGTCAGCCAACCCTGGTTGCTTTTAAATGTTGACTTGACTACCGATTGAGAAACTGAAAGAGCCCAGGAAGAGCAGCTTATCACTAACTATTTTATGTATGTTTAAAAAGCCTATACAGTATATTGCATGTCAATAAATAACAATAAATACCTTCTATACCAAAAGCAAATGTACACTGGTGTACAGCAAGGCAGTGTCAGTGTGTCACTATATGACCTCTGACCCATTTCCCCACTGACATACATGTGACCAGTGTTGTGCTAGTTACTGAAAAATAGTAACTAGTTACAATTACTAGTTACTTTGTAAAAAAACATTTCAGTTCTGTACTAATGCTGAATAATACAAACTGTTGATTAAAATAACCGTTTCAATTCATTTGCATCCACATCACTAAATCTAATCATCCAAGCAATATGATCTGTTGTGCACCAACACAAACCTTGACACAAACACCAAAGTATTTATTTCAGTCAGGCCATTAAGTCTTCCATAGCCTATAAACTGCAAGCCTATCTTTCTTATTTGGTATTAAAGTGGCTTAAAAGCAAATAAAGACATCCTGATATAAATAACTGAAAATTATATTCCGATATAAATAAACAATCTGAATCATTATTCAGAATCAAGTTGGACAAATTAATGTGCTTTCACTCAGCACCTAAGAACTTCTGTTTAAGACAATGAAATATGAAAATGATGCATAACACCACCAGCTAGCTGAACTAACTTAAGGATATTCTGGTAAGGGAAAGAAAGAAAGTCACATATGTTGGACGCATTAGTGGGACATGTTCCTGCTTTAGAAAACAGAGTCTCAAAAAGTGCTTGTTTATACAGGAGAGTAGCATGAAGGAGGAGGTTGGGAAGGTAAAAGCAGCCAAAACGTGTCCAAACACAGTTTCATTGGGTCTAAAAATCGATCCTTTCTTGCGTGTGTGATTGCAGATTGCATTATTATTATTATTATTATTATTATTGTTATTATCATCATTATTGTTATTATATTATTATTATCATCATCATAATTATTATTACCTGTGCACGGCACCATGCTGATGATCTGTCTGAAAGCAGGGTCCTCCACTCTGGAGTTGGGTCGCATGTTTCCACTACATATCTGAGGGGAAAAAACACGTGTTTTTATCTGTAAAATTGTACCATTGGACTCTTGGAATAATAGCCTGATAGCAAATAAACAATTAAACATACCGTGCTATTGTTATATTAAGTTGTGCCTGGCTATGGGTCCTTCCGCTGCTGCTTGGGTGGAGTGGGTGTGTGCGCGCTGCTGCGTTAGCTACCTTAGCTACCTTAGCTGCTAACTTTGTCGAAGCTTCTCCAGGTGCTTCAGCAGGTTGCTGTTGCTGTTGTTTATTTCTGAACCGGGACACAGTCTACAAGTTACCGAAATTTTCCCTCTGCTCTCCAGCTGAAAACAATGTGAACAACTCCACGAGTAGAAACGTATCTTCGTTGATTACGTGTGGGACGCTAAAGAGGAAGTGTTTTGTTTTTCAATTCAATTAAACTTTATTGATCGCTAAAACCTCACCAAAAGGAACGGAGTAACGCAGCGTTTGGTAACGGAAACGGAGTTACTGAATTAAAAAAAAAACCAACGAGTTACATTATTAGTTACTGAGTAAAGTAACGGCGTTACTAATAACGCGTTACTACTGACACACACTCACAATGTGAGGCCACCAGCACTTTTGAAAAACAACAGCCAAATCAAACATCTACAAGGAGAATAAAAAAGACTTGTTGTCAATTAAAGAACATTTTTTTATGACATCACACACCTGACATTCCTGGACATAAGTTTTCGCACTTTTTGTTAAAGGGACAGTTCAGGATTTCTGCAGTGTGGTCATATGAGGTATGACTTTGCTTTCTTCAGAATAAGTTTGCTGCTTTTTCTCAATGATAGACAGTATTTTAAGGATGGAAACTGGACTTTCTCACACACAGAAAGTCTACAGAAAGAGAATAGAGAAAAATCAGCCTGGGAGCACCTCCTTCAACACAACCAGAGTCTAAATCCTTGGACATTAACTGATGTCCATTAAGATTTTAAGAGGATTCCAAAAGAGACAAATAACAGCTTTAAGGTACATCCATGGGCCACACGTTGGTGTAGTGGTTAGCACTCTTGCCTTTGCAGCACACCCGGGTTTGTGACGCAGTCGGAAAAAGGGGACTTTCTGGTTTTCTCTGGTTTCCTCCCACAGTCCAAAAACATGCAATATGGGGATTAGGTAAATTGGACACTCTAAATTGACCGTAGGTGTGAGTGGACGGTTGTCTCTATGTGTACCTGTGATGGACAGGCAAACTGTCCAGTGTATGACCCCGCCTATCGCCCTATGTCAGCTGAGATTGGCACAGCACCCCCCCGTGACTCTCCTGTGGAGGATAAAGTGGTAGAAGATGGATGGAAGGTACATCCACTCTTTCACCGTTCAATTTTTAGCACCTCATAAAAACTCTACTCAAGTGATGAACACTCTTTCTTTTAATATACATTCACTCATGACGGTGGTGTCAATGGCTGCCAAACATGTCAGCCGAAAATCAAAAACTCATCTCACGACATTCAGCACCATGTAGAAGCACCTGCAGGCAGACAGTATGTTGTATGTCTCCACTCATTTATTCACACTTTCCTTCACTTTGTCATCCGCCTGCACTTCATTACGCATGACAGTGAAAATCACCGCAATGCTGCTGTGTCATGTTAACACGTCACTTTACATTCATGCCTCAGTTGGACATATAATTGCAGTAGTCTCACTTAAAGCCAGTAAACTTTTACTTTAACACTGTTAAATTCTCCCAACGTTATATTTACAATCACAACAGCCCAGCTGCTCGTCCAGCTCTCCCTGTGTCTCTGTCCACCCGACAAGGCTGGAGTCCTGAAGGTGTAATGTCCTCTCTTTACAGGCAGAGGGCAGTGTGCAATCACAGTTTGCAAAAGGCATCTATGAGTTTGAGTGCAGACAATAAAAATGAGGTGAGTAACTTCCCCCTTCATCCTCGTTGATTAAGCGAACAGTGATGTACGTTAAATGAGTTCTTGGCTCGTGTTCTCACACCGATATAATCCTTATGGAAAATTCTTTGGCGTGGTTTGAACTCCTCGTGTTAAAGTCCTCCGCAGTCGATTGACCGATATGCGGCCTGTCATACTGCCACACCAGCCTGGGCCCCATTGCCGAGATCTGGACCAGGCTCGGGCTCGTGGTTTGATAGGGGGACAAGTTAGGTCCGGGGTACTGAGGTGGCGGTGGATTCTGTGCCATGAGAGGCTGCTCGTAGTCCGGACCGGGGAGAGGAGCAAGGTGAGCGGAGGGGCTGTTTGTGTGGACATGTCTGTGAGAGAACTCCTGATGGCATCTGTGGAGAAAAAGACAGGAGGAGAATTCAAGTGAGCCACATTTCAGCCACTTCACAAAAGGCTCGCCCAATAAAGTCTACGGCACAGTTAAACACTGTCTTCCCTGCTTTATCTTGCCTGCAGACATCATTTTATGACTGGAAACTAGTGCGTAAACTCTCCCACACAACGAGAAAATCAGCATTTGTTTTTTCAGTTTTCCCAGACACAGGAGTTGCTGATTTACCGCTGACTCATTTGGAAACTCTGTGTGTTGCTCAGGGTAGATCTGCAACAAAGGATTCCAAACACCAAAGTCACAAAATACCACGCATAAATTACTGATGGCGGCAGCAGTGGATCGATAATTCTTGATGTAAAATTGCTGATTTTTCTCTATGGGATTTGGTGCATGGAGTGAGCGATTTATAAAGTGATGCAGAAAAGAAATGCTGTCTAATGGCAAACATACTCTCGTGATGACATGATGGAATGGATGTTTAAGTTTCATGTGTATAATTTGTCAGCCTGGAAAAAACACAATAAGCTTTATTTGTTATTTCTAATGTATTTTTTTTGGGTTTTTTTTACTCTGGCTTGCTGATCTGTGTGTTTTTAGTCTATTTGAATCACACAACCTTGTGTCTCTGCTGGCAGAGACACATGTTTTGACTGAGGGCAAAAGTCAGGGACACGCTGGGGGGCAAAATCACTCCCCGACTTAATGTCTGACCTGCAGGTCTGCCTGTTGTCACACGCAGGCGGGTTGTGAGTGTCCCACAGAGACAGCATCTTCTCCTGGGTGTTGTTGTTGTTGTTCCTGCCTTTGTGGCTGAAGTGAGACCAGTTGTTGTCCCGGTGTTGGACCTGCTCCTCAAACTGGCACATGTTTGATGCCCTGCTGGGAAAAGAAACTCAGTCTATAAGTGGTGAACAGGAGCCGGACTCTTATTTATGAGCCCCTTACTCTGTGATTAAACATGTTTCACTTCAGCGCAGTATTTGTTGACTTTTACTTTCAGTAATAGGGTCATTCACTTTATTTATATATCAGAACACGGGCCTTTCTGCACGGAGTTTGCATGTTTCCTCACACAGTCCAAAAACATGCAGATTTGGGGTAAACTGAAAACTCTAAATTGACCGTAAGTGTGAGAGTGGATGGTTGTTTGTCTCTATGTGTCCCTGTGATGGACTCGTGACCTGTCCAGGTCCCTTAATAGTGGTTATATTTTCTGCATTTTTTTGCAGCGTTGTCCCTTAACTTCACAGACAGTTCCATATGCAGTCAACACTGAATCACATTTCTTTAGATGCATCATATGACCCTCTCACAGGTTGAACTAAATCACCAACATTTAGTTCCACTGAAAATAGTGTTGCTATGTGTGTGTGTGTGTATCTACACAGAAGACCACAAGGTTTCCCTGTGTACACGTGTACTTTCACTTGTCATCATCCTTTTCCATCCATCGCTCCTCACTCACCTCTCCTGCTTTTTCTTCGCTTCCTTTTTGATGCAGTCCACCCAGCAGCAGGTGATGAAGGCCATGGACATGAGGAGGATGATGGCCGAGCTGATGATGGACGCCACCACGGCCACACGGAAACCGTAGTCCTCGTAGGGAGTCAGAGCTGACGAGAGAGAGAGAGGCGGGAAAGAGACGACCGTTGAGGTTTCCTCACCATGTGACTGTTTCACTTTTGTTTCACAACAGAAATGAGAAGCCATTGTACGTCACAGTGCACCTGCTGCTTATCATGCAAAGGCCAATATTCCGTGTTTTCATTGAGACAGTTTCGTTTTTTTTCTCTCACGACTCATGATGACCGAAATATAATTATCTTTCCCCTCCCCTCACTCCTCAGAATAATGACTCAACAGCGCAGCTACAGTCAGTGAAGTTATTCCTCTCCACCTGCACTGGAATTAATATTCACCTTAAACAGCCCACAAGTCATTTTCCTTCACCTAATTTGCGGCGTTAATTATCGCCCTGCGACTTTGAGCGTCTTCATGCAGCACTGCTCCGTTAGCCACATAATGTTTAATATATATTCCATCTCTTCAGAATGATGAGAAGACCGACAGTTCAGGGGAACTTTCTGCAGCCGCTGCAGTTCTGCCAGGAAAAAGCATTTGGAGCATTTTATCTCAAGCAGCCGCGTCTCTTTGGCTCCAGTGGATTACGCTCATTTCCTGGAGGCTTAATCTCAATTGAACAACAACAATGCCATTACCTTAAAATGCATAATGATTTGCATCATGATAATGTGGATAAAGCAGAAAAACGCTTGTTTTTCATTATGTCCGCCTGTCACTCCCATTCTTGTGTGAACGTTGCATCTGTGATCGTGATGGGAAAATAACAGTTAATCTCTGAATTAGTCATTAGATTTAAGTTGAATAATAGTAAGAATTATGGTTAGATTAATAGTCAGCTGGGGTTGGCACAGCGACCCCCTCATGTGGAGGATGGAGTGGTAGAAGACGGACGGATGGATGGTTAGATTCATCATTTGAAACAATAATAATTTGTGTGACAGCCTTAATCTGAAGAAGCTTATTGAGGAATTCTTTGAAATTTGGAACATACTGTCACTCACGGATGATGGGATTTAAATTTGGTCATCCAGGGTCAAAGGTCAAGGTCCCTGTGGCCTTTTTTTTTTTTTTTTTTAAACCTTGTGTATGTACTATCACAGGAATGACCTGGATTAGCCGTGGATTAGCTCTTTATTTCATCTCATGTATTGTCATCGCTATTGTTTTGTTGGCAAAACAATGTCTACACACTCTGTGTATGTAAGTGTAACTCTGTTCACTGGGGAATCCTTTGCAATTTGGCACAAACTTACACTTAAACTGAAGGAAGAAGTGATTTAGATTTGGGTCATCCAGTGTCAAAGGTCACTGTGGTCTCAAAAATGACCTTTTTTAAAACCTTGTATATCCACTATCTGATATGAATGTTTTGCTGTTGTTATTTTTCCTCTTTATTTCATCTTAGTTATTGTCATCGCTCTTTTTTCTTGGCTAAAGTGCTATTTTTTTTACGTTACAATCATTATTGGTATCGTACTTTTTGTCCTTGATGTGTATATACAGTACGTGTTAATGATAATGTTCCTTTTTTCCTTATTGAAGACAAATTTCATCACAAAAAACCCCCCACACAACATATATATATATATATATATATATATATAAATATATATAAAATCTGACGTGAACACATGAGTACAGCTGATTATTTTCCGTGTGGCAGCACTACCAGGTGCTCATGGTCACCTGTAATTCACATACTGAGCATTTCACTCCTGTCTCTGTTTCTACTTACGCTGACAGAACGTCTTCCCCTCCCAGTGGGTGCTGTTTCTGTCCAGGACACACGTCAGCTGCTGCCCTACCAGTTTGTGTTTGGCCGGACACTGCAGCGAGATGACCGTGCCCACGGTGGTGCCATTGCCCTGGACGATCTTCTGTGTGCCCAGGGCTGGCAGCGGGATCGGTGCACACTGAGACGGGGACCGGCCTGAGAAGGAAAGAACGGATGAACGGTCAGCTGGTTCCTGAAACACTGGGGATGCAAGTTGAACAACAACAGAGCAGGAAGCACTGCAGATGAGGCTGGAATGGGACCACGATTCCACAGCTATCAGTGTTGAACCGCTGTAGGGCTGCAAACAACTGCGTGCAAAACACCACGGTGCTGCTGCTGCTGCTGCTACATCGAATTCTGACAGTATCAAAGCAGGAAATGTGATAAATCATTAAACAAAATGCCTGCAAGGCGAGTGGAAACGCACCAGGCCATCTGGAGCCATGCTGCCCCACCGGTTATCACACAGTGCTCAGCATATTACAGGAGGGGAGGCCTCAGCAGTCTGTCTGGCACAATGAATCTCCAACAACTATCACTTCATCATGACACAAGCTGCAGGAATGTGAAGAAACAAACATCATGACATCAATCCGGTGATTTCCAGCAGGAGGGGAAATGTGATCAGGTCCAGGAAGAAAAAAAAATCAAAAGGCAAGGAAACTGAAGGAAACCTGCCGTTAGGTTTCAGAACAATGTGAAAATTAAGTCTAAAGTGGTTTCAGAAGACCGGCCAAAAATGTGACAGGCTGCATTTACACTGAAGTTTCACCAGTGAATGGATTAATAATTAATGACTGTTGTGATGATCAATAAAGCTGTTTGAGTTCTGTTATTTCAGCTTATTAAATGTGAGTAACTTCTGGATTTATTTGTTCCTTTACGACAGTAGTCGTGAGTATCTTTAGTCAAAGAACAAATAACATTTTCTCTGGTCTGGTCTGGTTGTTTTTTTTTTAACCATTTAACCACTAAGTGAGGATTTTATGAATGAAAATACTCTCATTTTTTTAGTTTTCTAATGTGATAAAGAAAGTGATGCACTGTTAACTGTAGACTCTTGAGTGATGGCCATAAGCACCAAATTCAAGTTAATATAACACAAGGACACACTTTATTGCTGATGAGTAGGCGTAACGTGTGTGGTAACGTGTGAGCGTGTGAGATAAGCAGCTGTGCACTGGTGCAACGAGCGACCACTTTTCATTTCCTCTTTGTTTTCTCTCATTTTGAATTATAATAGTCTCTCTGCAGGAAACGTGTGTGTGTGTGTGTGTGTGTTAATGCTCACTGACTGACAGGCGACTGTCCTCTGATCAGACACCAGACCAACATTCATGTTTGGTATTGTTTGGTATTAATTTTGCAAGAATTTCGGTTGGTAAATGTTGTGTTTCATTAGCCCAATGTGAGTCATGTATAGTTACATCCGGAGCTGGCTCAGGTCTATGGAGGCCGCCACCATGTTTCTACAGACAAACTCAACACCTTTTGAGTTTTGATGCTCACTGAAGGTTCTCCAACACACGAGGGGGGGGGGGGGGAGGGGAGAGTGAGGTGAGAGACAATAAATGTTACATACTGTGCCTTTAAAGAGTCCCCTTAAAAGCCAGTTGAAGTTGTGAGGATGAGGCACACCGTTCCTACAATGTTAAAATGTCCTTTTGTCCTTAAAATGACAGAAAGACAGACAGACACAGACATGGTTCACACTGCTATGCTTTCAAGGACTCTCACTGACTTCTATTCACCTGGACACAATCAGTTAACCAGCCTAAACCACAACCAGGTAATGCCTAACCCTTACCATAACCATAACCACAACCCAAATCTTAGCCTTATACTGAAGCAGCTCCTCAGAAATGAGGCTCACCCTTATGAGGACCAGGTTTTGGTGTCTATGGGCGTGAGTGTTTATGCTTGTACAGGTCATAAACTGGTAACAAATAGCCTACAAGTACGTACACGCGCGCACACACACAGTCACTGTCCACGCGCTCGACCCAAGTAGCCAGTTTTGCTTTTGGTTTATTATTCCACGACTTACCGGAGTTATTCCGGTGACGGGCGTCATCTCTGTCAGTCCTGGACACATCTGCTACTGAAGCTGTTGCAGCTGACATGGTTGTGACAGACAGTCAGACAGACAGTCAGACAGACAGACAGCCGCTCCTGTTTCTGCTGTGCCCGCGCAGCAGTGTCCCTCAGTGCCGGGTACAAGGTAAACAAGCCTGGACTCCGTCGGCTGGAGTCGAACTTGGGCTCCTCTGGTAATGTGTGTGTGTGTGTGTGTGTGTGGCTTGTCATCCACAGACTGAGTTCTCCTCCTCCTCCTCCTCGTACAACAACTCCTCCTCCTCGCAGCAGCAGCAGCAGCAGCAGCACCAGGTTTGGATTGCGCGCTGCGCTCGCGGTCGCGCAAAGCGGATCAGCGCACTGGAGACAGGACGGAGGGAGGGAGGAGACAGCTGGAGTAAATCGGCGAGGACCTTGTTGAGCAAAGCAAAAATGACTGTCTCTGTGTGTGTGTGTGTGTGTGTGTGTGTGTGCGTGTGTGCGTGCGTGTTACAGCAGGTGAGGTCAAGCTGGATGTCAGAGCTGTGATGTTCTCTCCTTCTTCACCCTGAGCAGGATGTAGCACCATGATGTACCAACTGCTTTGATGCTTCAGACTGTGTTGGAGAAAAATGAATTAAAAATGAATTAAAATGCAAAACACACAAAAAAAGTAACACCAAAGTAAAGTGAGATCACATGAAGAGATGTCTGGCTTTTTCTTGACTTTTTCTTCCATCAGCTGAAGTGTGAGGAAGGGGAAGTCATGAGACACATGGTGTTAAAGTGTTAAAGTACACTACTAAGGTCAGAAGGCAAGTATTTTATATATTAAACATGTTATGCTGTTACCTTTCTTTAAACTTTGAGTTTGTATTCATTATTTCATGTTTTAAGTGGTTAAAAATGGCAAAACAGTGGATAAAAAAATCAATTTTTAACAAATAACAATATTTTCTGTACAGAAACATAAGATATGACAGTCATAAAATGGAATCAAAAAGAGTATATATATACATATATATATCAGTTCCAAAATTATATAAAATATCTGCATTGCCTCATGTTGCTGTTCAACATCTCTGTGGAATCTGCTGTGCCTTTATGAACTCCTGTTTATTTACTTTTTTTTCTTTTGCATTTATGATTTATTTAGTAGCTCCAGATACAGCCTACATAGAGAAATTGAAAATATCTGTCCAAGCACGTACCATATATATATGTGTATATATGTATATATATATACGTATGTATGTATATATATATATACATACATACGTATTTATATGTATATATATATGTATGTGTGTATATATATCCTCAGTGTCTCAAGTGCAACAAAATGGCTTTTATTAAAGTAATAAACAGAAAGATACACAATAAAGGGATAAAACAGAGGGAGATCATGTTGAAAAACAACATTCAAACACAAAACAATAATACAGTAACACACAATTACATGTTACCACACTTGAGACTGTAAAAAAAGAAGTCACTTTTCTCTGCTCCTCGTGATTCACAACTGGTGACGTTTGTTAGGTGAATGATTTAATTGTGTTTTATGACACTTTTCTTGTAAGAATGAGTGAGATATCGTGGTGTGACTGCAGGTTGCTGTGATGGCCTTTGCAAAACAGACAGGATGTTAGTAAGTTTGCACTTCAACACACAAATCACATGCTGTGGTTGCTTTGTCTCGTTCTCACAGTTGTAGAAACTAAACTAAGTCCCATTTTCCACCGCAGGAACTTTTCTCATCTACCCGACTCCAATGGTTCACTGAGTCCCTCGCAACTAGGGACTTTTCAGAGTACCAGGAACTGGGGATTGGTGGAGCACATTTTGCGAGTGCGCCTGCAACCCACTTTTAAACCTTAACACCGAAGGCGTCAAAATGTCTGTCTGGATTTTTCCGCTTATTTAAATCATGAAAAAATGGCAACCACATGTTGGCTTTTACCTGCAACTTCTCAGCTTTCAGAAACTGCTGGAATTTTTCTGGTTTAATTGCGGTAATGCTAAGTGCGCTTGTGTCTGCGATGTGCTCGTCGTTAAAAGGTGAAACCTTTAGACTTTTAAAAGAAGACGAAGAAAGAAGAACCTATTAACTTAAAAAAATGGGATGTGGACGTAGGACAATAAGTTCCTGGAAAATCAAAGTGCCTGTAAATATTGGTGGAAAAGGAGCAATAGCAGTGCAAGATGGAAGCAAGGCCCTTTGCCTAAATTATATATAAAAGACTTATTCTAAGGCTACAAAAAGCAGTGATACATTTACTGACACAAACTGTGAAGTAGTTAGAAAACAAGCAAGCATGAATGTCAAGAACACAAGGTTGGCAGACACTACAAACATGTACATGTTGTTTTTGTTTTTGTTTTTTCATGTTGCATTAACATCCACCAGCAGCACTTACTTGTTTCCTTTTACGTCAGTGGGTCATTGAGAATTCTGGGCATGCACGAGACTGTTTCTGCTGTGGGTGATAAGTGTCTCAACAGGCAGAGCCCTGTTCACCTGAGCAAAGCCCTGTTCACCTCCTCACTCACTCACTCACTCACTCACTCACTCACTCACAGAGATGAAGAGTTGCTCATCACGGTCTTAGAATAATACAGTGCTTGTTGTTCTCTGCCTACATCACGTGGTTCTTTCGTATAATCTTATTTGGAGAAAACTCACCAAATGTTAATTATTGACTTTTAAATTGTCGTTAGTCTGCGGGTATGAAAAGAAAAGAGCCTCCGTGATTTACCGTGGAAGAGTTTGGCTTGTGTTCAACTCCCAATGTCATCCGTAACATTTGTCTCTGTGAGAAATACAATCAATGTTCATAAAAAAATACACATAAAAGCAAATTATGTCTAAGCCGAGACACTTTGGATTGAAAGGTACAGTAAATTTTTCTGTTCCCTTTTAGGGAAATTCATTTTGGGCTCATTGTCTCTGTACGTCAGAGTAAATCAAATATAAATGTGGACAAACAAAAAAGGATAAAAGAAAAGAGAAACGAGTAAATCAAAAATAAAAGTGGATAAACACAGAAGGATAAAAGAAAAGAGAAACACAAAATCCATATCGCAGTGCACTGTTCATGTTTGATATTACCCTCACATGCGCGAGGGAGACAGAGACAGAGGAGAAGGACATTTTGAGAAATTAGTCCTTCTTAAGTGCTCAGGTTTTCTTCTGATTTGGAAACAGTTGCCAGGGGCAACGGGATAATGTGTTCTGGCATTGTTTCAGCAGGTACAGTTTGGACCCCTCCAGATCGGTGTGTTCTGTATAGTTTTTTGCAATCCAATAATATGGAACCAAGGGGTTTGCTAATGAAGCTGGAGTCAGTCAATAAAACCCACAATGAGATGAAGCGTATAGAGAGAGGACAGTGACTGCACTGGTATATATTTGTTTTTATTTAAAACTTTTTAAAGGTAGAGTGGGAGATTATTTTCTGTTTTTTTTTTTTTTAATCCTCTTCACACCCTGCTTGTAGCCAAAGAATGAAGGCAATGTCATGATTTATTTGTTATATGGAAAATATTCACATATAAGAAGCTGAAATAATCAGAAATCTTTTTTTAACAATAATAAAAAAGCTCCACACCGATCAATCGATAATCGGAATAGTTGACGATTATTTTAGTAATCGATTAATAACCGATTAATCGATTGTTTCAGCTCTATTACCTTTTTCCAGGATCTCCAACCCTACCTTTAAGCCTGAAAAAAGAAAACTGTTGTAAAGGGAAAGTTTTAAGAAAAAGAACCCTCAAACAGTTTAAATGTGTGGTGGTCGACTTAGACTAATGAACAGAAGAGAGAATAAAAGGTGAAACACGTCACAGAAAGACTGGCCTGACAAAAGTTCACCAGCTTTTGCCATTTTTATTATTAATCTTGTCTGACAAGAGAAGATGAGGAAGGTGAAACTGGCCCTCTCCACATGTCCGCTCTGCCCCTGACACAGTGTGACACAGTGGCTCTGCTGGGGATGAACCACTCCATCTCACAGGTAATTAAGTCGAGCAGGAGGGGGCACCACCTCGTCCTGCCAAGGGCCCCGTCAACGCCGCTGCTTAAACCAGGCCACATATGGCCGCAGGTCTGGGTGGAGGAGAGTGAAGGTGCCCGCTCTCTGAACAGTCCATTCCACAAATGCTGAAATAAACTTCCAGTGTGATATGAACGGTAATTGCTCCACCGTCAAAAAAGAGGGGATGAAAAGCTTTGCCGAGAGATGTGTTTAAGGATGAAATACCTTCCGCATGCCACTTAATATCGATGACATTAAAAGATGAACTGCAACGCTGCACCGCTCTGAAGATGCACCTGCAGTCTGTCTCCTCTCTGTTCTCTGTCCACAACATCATCAACACTTCCGTCTCCTGCCTCAGATTCTTCAGTAATCACAGAACAAAAACACATTCTCAGGCTTGGATTGCGGCCACCGTCGCTCCATAAATCCACACCTCCATCGCAGCCGAGAAAAGAACTTTCTTTTTGGGAAGTGAGAGGAAATGGGGGGAAAGGGGTGATACGAATGACATTTTTGTTTGTTTTTGCTTGTCAGTTGATCACGGATTTCTTTGCCACGGCACTACCTCAGCTGTGCACAGCTTGCAGGGCATGGGTCACAAAAAAGGTCAAAAAGCATCTTTAATGCAGCATCCATAAGCTTTTTATTGTGTCGCTATTGCTTCTCTGTTGTGAAGTTGTGATTAAGTGCAACATGCTTGTCAGTGTGTGACAGGGACTGTTTGTGTTACTGCGATACCAACAAGGGTTCGGACAGCATAGTCGCTAGTGGTTGGTGTAACTTTTAAAATTTGGGACACACTACAAGGCAATCAGGCAGTATGTGCTATTTGTTTTGCTGTTTTGATTCTCAACTAGGGGTCGACTGTAGCTCAGTGGTCTTTCAACTCGAAGGTTCTGGGTTCGATTCCTGGCTCCGCTAATCTACATGCTGATGTGTCCTTGGGCAAGACACTGATCTGTACCTGGAACGGAAGTACGATCGCTTCTGTGCATGCGCCAAACATGTTTTCTGCTGTTCCATGTATATTATTTATTTAAACTGACATCCGCTGCCAAACTTTGACAAATAATGAACTTGATTTTATGCCTGGAAGAGTCACATATTCACATTTTGTTTTGTTAAACATTCCAAAAAATTAGAAAAACGTTGGATTAATGTTTTTATTTTTCTATTATTATTATTATTGTTATTAGATTTATAGATTTATAGTTGTATTATTGATATTTGGTCAATAAAGTGATTGTTTTTTGCCAGAACGCATGAACAGAACCAATTGTGCTTCCAGGTACAGACCGGATATCTTTATTGTGCAAAAATCAATAAACATAGGTGGGGCTGGCATAGAAGTCAAGGAGGTAGCAGCTTATTCGGTCTATAATTCTAGTCATTAGTCGCAGATCTTGGCGTGTTTGCAGTTCAGATCATACATTTTAAAGCCGATATCTGCTGATACTGATATCGTGCCAGTAATATCGTACATCCCTACAGGGGTAAATGAAAGTTTGAACATCTACTCTGAAATGTGCTTCAAATACTTTAATAATCTGGCAAAAATTGTAGGTTAAGTATTACTTTACTGACAAGTGAGGACACACTCCTCCTCCTCCTCTTCCTCTTCCTTTTGAATCACATGTCAGTTTTTATATCACTCTGCTGCAACACTTCCAGCCACACGAGTCATTCTTCATCGCTCCACCCTGAGGGCCATCTGCTCTCACTGCACTCGTCAACATCGAGAAAAGAGAAGAGGAAGTGAGAAATAAACCCCAATATGTAGTGTAACGACTACACTGCAGGTTTCCTGAAGTCTTTGTACATCCGTGTGTGTGTGTGTGTGTGTGTATGTAACTTGTGCAGCGGTTCCCACTGAAAACAGGAGTGAGGAGCAATAACAAGGTTTCTCGGCCTGAAGAGAATGTGGGAAAACACGGGGATGAGAGAAGAGAGACTGTAACGTGACACTGCGTTCAGAAAGGCTCAGTGACTCAGAGACAGAAACATTTCAAGGGATTCTGTGGGGCCTTAGTTTGCATCCACACTTCTATGTTTTCATTTGAAAACAGCCTTTTCAGATTAAAATGATCTGCATCAAAACAAGAAGGTGAATCCATCCCCTGCCGTTGTTTGCTTACGTTTGAAATGTATTCTACTCAGTGGTGAGAAGCTGTTCTTTCACAGAAAGGCTGACGTGTGGCCGATGAGAACCAATCAGGAAGTGACTGCGGGTCATCAAGTGCGTCATCATTATCAAAGGTCTATTTCAGTGGCTCTCAAACCTTTTATACCAAGTATCACCTGAGAAAGTTCACATCATTATCACCAACGCTAAAATACAGTGGTGTAAATAGGTCGAGCAAAGTCAGCGACAGACTTTTCCGATTTATTTATTCCCACTAAGATAATTTGGTCTCTCATCCTCCTCCTCTTCCTCCATGTACCAGAGCAGGCTCGCGTACCACGTACCACAGTTTGAGAACCATAGGTCTAAAGGACTACAACTCAACCACAGACCTTTTAAACAAAAATGGAGCCAGCAGTTTTCTCAAACTTCTCCATGTTCTGTGATTCCTTCAGGTCAGCAGGTGTATATGAATTTTAGCATTTAAAGAATTTATGCATTTTGAATGAAAACTGAGCAATGTGTATGTTGCCTTGGTCAAGAGACGTGGTAGACCAGGTCCAGTCAAACCAAAGACTGAACCCCCACCTGGGTCCCCACACCCACATTGAAAGCAATAGCCTGTGTTATCTGCTACGAGCAGTTTTGACTGCAAACCTGCTGTTGTTGCCATTTAATTCACAAATAAGCATTTTTTTTTCTGCTGCTATAAATAAAACACTTGCATGCTCTGACACCCCTCATTTTAATCAGATTAAGACAATAATTCTGTTTTACACATTAGTCTGACTAAAATTAAGCTAATCTTAGTAGGACTAACATACCTGGATAATGTGATTCATAGTCCGATTACTCCAGCATGTATACGCTTAGTCGGACTGGAGTCGGACTTGGAGTTCTCTTTCATAGAAGGAGCCGACGTATTTTACTGCAGCAGTGTTGCCTGAAATCATACAGCAGCGGCGCCTTTCTTTGGACAACGCAGAGACCACAAGAGCCACGCTCCATCTAATTTGTATCATCACATATGGAAACACGGCACAATCCATCTCGCCGTTCACTGTTTGTTTTTCTGTGACGTAAAGGTCAACAGGAAACTGATAAACAGGCACCAGCTAGAGGTACAGCGCCACCTACGGAGGTGGAGTCCTACAAACTCAGCCAATAAATCAATTTTCTTCTCCACATGTACTTTTGGACTCTGCAAGTCGTCCGATTGCCTGTCTTAGTCAGACTATGGCCTTAGCTTGATTAAACTGTGCGTGTAAACGTACTGACTATGATTTAATAACAAAAGCCTTGTTGAGTTTGTATCTTATGGATATCTTATCAGATATTAAATTCCTGGGGCTTCTTCTAAAATTGTAATGTGACTCAGGTACTGGGGGGCCCCCTCTCAGGCCAGGGCCCCAGACAACTGCCTGCTTTTGCAGCCCTGTTATAACATCCCTGTCCAGATGAGAACAGAACATTGATTTCTCTGATTCCAATGACGTCCTCTGCTGCGGGGCGGAGTAATTGCTGAATTATGGCCTGGATACGCTTCTAAAGTAAACATTATCGTGTAACTCTGATTAACAGTACAATCCTTTTGTCACGTCAGTGCACACAATCACTGTTACTCACATGCTTTTTGCCAAATGACTCATCCTGAAATGACTGCACTCGTTCCAAGCGACTCCACATTTTGTTTCGGTGAGCCTTAAATGCAGCCGTGTTGCTCCAATACGGGATGTTAGATGTTGTGTATAATAAGATGTTCAGGTCTAGTGTTTTACGGCGTCGTTTGCTCAATGGCCCGGGCTGAGTAGAGCAGCGCTCAGTTACGGATGGTGTTTACTTCATTAGACGTGCTAATTTAGGCTGCGGTGTAACTCAATTTAGAGCGAGCGCGAGTGAGTTCACACACATTAGCATATTTGTCAGAATAAAACAAGTGTGAAGCTCAGGGGAATAAATTAATGTTGGGGTTTGCAGAGAGAGAGAGAGAGAGAGAGATAGGCCTTCTTCTGCGAGACTGTGATGAGAAAGATTCTGGGCAGAGGCAAAGCCGTGGAAGCTAATGGAGCCGGTATATAGTTCCGCTGAGGGCTTTTTGGTCATTTATTTAAATAGACCTTCAAATTATTATCATCAAATCCAGCTTAATGATTTGTAATAAGTATATAAGGAGAGGAGGACCACAACTCTTCTCTTCTTCTCCCCCCCCTCCACCACATATGATTGAGGCTGTTTCTGGTGATGTACGACTACGATTGCAATGATTCGTCATCAGCATTGTTTGGTAAATCTCTATCAAGCACCTTCAGATGTTATCATTAAATGTAGGACATGTCCTGAAGGGCGTCTGATGGACTTTTGTTTCAGGGAGGAGGCCAGATTGTACACTGCTGATTATGAATATGGACTTTTACTATTTCTGAGTTTCAACTTCCAGAAAAACACTATGATCAACTGTGGGAGGAAACACCTATGTTGCATGAACCGAATTTTTGCATATTTAACCCAGCTTCCTGTAGCAAGATGTAGACACACACACACACACACACAACAAAACACACCCATAACGGACCCACAGCTTTTGTTCAAGTGTACAAAACACAGACAGAACAGGAAATAGCTTCAACCACTTCCTTCTACAGTACTTAGTATCTGCTTGCTTCACTGTCGAGTGGAAAGAAGCACATGTGTTTTATGTGAGGGCGTTGCTGCAGATGCGGTGGCCAAAGACAACATGATGCAATACTTGTTCATTTTTCATTGTTTTCATCAAAAGTACATGGTCACATAACTGAGGGTTTGTGCTCATCTCATCTTTCGTTTGTTGAAAATATCCCACGTTGTGTAGCTTTACCAAGTAACCAGCAAACTAACTAACTTAAGGAGTCATTATTTCCTTTATTATTCTTGTATATATTCATCCAAAATTAAAAGTAATTAGTACGTTTGAGTAAGTTTGATAACATTTTACTTAAGTACAAGTAAAAGAACTGCTCTAAAAATGTACTCAAGTTAAAGTAAAAAGGTAGCTTGTTTACTTACATTTACTTAGAGTAAAAGTTACTTTTTTGACAAAGGTGGGGTTTTTCTTGTGTCGTGCAAAAAGGACAAGGGAACACAAATCTCACCAATTCACCTGTCCTCATCACTCACCTCTACCTATATCTACCTCTGTCTATCACTTTTGGACTTTGTGATATTTGAAAGAGTTGAGTTGTCGTTCCTGTAGACCTTGGTTTATTCTTTCCACCTTTGTTTTACTCACTAATATTGACTTCCAGTTTTTATTTGATCGTTATCTCCTTGTGTGTACCTTGTCTCGTTTTAATCGTCTGCCCTGCTCTGACGTGCCTGACATCATGTTCTATTGAAGAAGCCCTGGAGCGATGACCCTTCAAGGAAACGTGTGACGTTATAAAAATCCAGTGAGAATTAGACTCATTCTCCCACAGACTACAAGTAATTTTGGCAACCAGAGGAATCAGCCCCCTGGTGGTTAACTGCTACTTCTGTTGAAACCTTTCTTCACTCCACACCACTGTGCTGCCTCCACAGAAAACCTAACATGCAAACTTTCCATCAACTAATCAAGGTCTAAAATGTATTTAAATTGACTCAGTCTCATTTTTGTAGTACTTCCACACGTGAGGAATTATTTTTCCAACTAAAAAAGGCAAGTGCAGATTAGAATTTGATTGCAATCGAGGCATTAAGGTAAGAGGTGATCTTCCCAGTTTTTCCAGGGTGTGTCTTCAGTGGTTTGGGAAAACAAAATGTTTCTGGGCCACACACACACACACTCACAGCTGGTAAGAGGCTTAAGCTCCAGTGGCACACACAGCTTTCCCATTAAACCCTTCTCCTCCTCCACTGCTGTGGAAATAAAACAAGCGGCAGAGAATTAGTGGCCACAACCTGAAACCCTGAACAAATTGTCTTCATGTGAAATGTTCTGCCTTGGATTTCTTTTCACCCACAACTGGTCTCCATCCCATTTCTGGCAAACAATAAAGGCTCAGCTCCGACCGACCTTTGCCCTCGGTGGAAGAGGTCCACGCCCTTGGTGAAAAACCGCCATTACGAGAAGAAGCCTGAAGGCCTCAGATTTTGAGGTCAGTTTGACGAGTTACACTTCCGCCGCGACCTTGCCGGAGTCAGCTGTTACTGTCGAACAAAGCCGACCAGAACAACCACAGAGAACAGGAACTGGGAAAAACAAGGTGTGAGGTGGAGATGGGAGAGCAGCACACACCGAGAACTTCCCTAATGCAAACTTTGATTATCGGCTAAACAACAGACCCTCAGTTCTGTTCAAAGACGAGGAGTGCAGAGAACAGAGGCTTGACTTTCCTCTGAAAGAAGAGTGAGAGCTTATCTCGCTCAGCGTGGCCTCTTCAATTCTCCAGTCGACACACAGTAGCCACCCCGCTGAACTCTGCTGCTGATGTACAGCATGTAAAACTTAGAGCAGAAGGAGGCCGTCAGCAGTTTGCACCGCAGCACGGCGCGGCTCCACAGAGACAGAGGCCGTCCAATTCATCATTTTGACACTCGGTGTTGACTCGCTAAATAAACAACTTATGGTTCACGCCGCCTATCAATAGCTGTCCTTTCTGCCCTTTTTCTTCCCGTAAATGCACATCAATCGGTTTCTGCCGAGAACAAAGTTTAACGACAGAGCAGAGACAAAGCAGACGAACACAGAGAAGACGGATCGGAATTCAATCAAGACGTAGTAAAAAATGAACCTCAGCTGCAGCTGCAGCAGCTTTCCGATTCCCCCTTTTACTTGTGTAACACTTGTACATGTGTGAAATTTGAAATATTCCACCATGACACAGAATACAAAGCATGCAGGGCGTAGGGCACTTACATCCTGTGCATATAAGCACTCCACAACCACTTTATTAGGTACACACGGGATAATACACAGATAATGTAGGGGGTAGGGATGTCCCGATCCGATATTGATATCGGATTTCAATCAATCAAGAAGTTTTATTGTCATTATGAGGACATAATGAAATTTTTGCAGAGACTCCCGGCTTGAGGTACACAATAAAATAGCAAAAATAACGAAGGACTTGACATTTAAATAGACATAACGAAAGGCATTTAAATAAGACACAACAAGAGACTTAACACTTAATGAGACACAACAAAATGTAAGACCCAACAAAATATAAAAATATAAAAGTACAGTGTGTGCAAAGTGTGTGCAAAGTAAAGTATATAAAACTACAAAGTGCAGTTTAGTGCAACGTGGTCCAGTTTTATGGAGAGTTGAGCAGGTTTGGGGGGGGATATCGGTCCGATATCAGCCAAAAAACGCATATCGGATTATATATCGGATATAAAATCTCCGATACAACAGTCCATTCCGCTGCAGCACATGATCACAACAACAGTGTGTGTGTGCTACTGCTACTTAAGAGGTTAAACATTTTTCTTTCACCTGAAATCAGAGGCTACAGCGCGAGTTAGCCATTAGCACCATGCTAGCTCATCATGAGCTGCTAAAACAACATTATTTCATAAACCAGCGCCACCTGTCGACTTTCAACTGCCTCCGTTTGTTAATTATATCCCCAAAAAACAGCCATGCCAAGCGCTTTCTGTGTTTTAAATGTGTCCTGAAGCTCCACACACGGAGCTAAGTACGTAAGCGGGGCCGGTCCGGGTTTACCTGCGGGAAGAGTCAGGCTAATCCAAAATAGTGAAAACAAGGGGGGTGTTCTGTGAAGACACGCTGTTATCTAACACGGGTGCTCTGAAAACGCCCCTATTAGCACTTGGTACTTTCCTCTTGATGAAATTAATCAAAGACTGTATGAAATTAACATGGCAAAAAAAATCCAATATTCTTGTGCTGAAGGTTAAAATGTATGTAACCCATTGGTTAATAATAAATGGTTCAGTTTTTCTCATACCTACTGTTGCTGACTATTGTTCTCTGTTTAAGAAATATTACTTGATCAAACCTATTCTAACATTCCACATTACAAAATATGTAATTAAAGTATGTATGATTCGTGCTGCTATCTATCGGATCAATATCGGTATTGTATCAGCTGCTGTGGATCATCTGCTTCAAATCATGTGTAAACAATGCTTGTTTTTTTTGTAAAACATGTGTAAAACAACAGTCCAGACTTTTATAGTGTGTAAACAGTTCCTCATTTCAGAGTTTTAAGGGAAATAAGAATGAAAAATAACACAAAACATCGGAGAGACAGAGTCTGTGGGAAATTGTTCTTGCACTTAAGTGGCGTGTCATCACCTGCCACTTTATTAGGTACACAGAACATGTGTTTTTGCATTTGCATTCAGAGATGATCTTCTTCATACCTTGGTTGTGACAAGTTATTTGAGTTAGTGTTGCCTTTCTATTATTTTTGAACCAGTCTGGTCCTTCCCCTCTGACCTCTGACCTCAACAAGACATTTTTACACAGAGAACTGTCACTCTCTTTTTTCTCAAATCCAAGAGATTAGCAGGTCTTTTTTAGACAAGCCAGTCTGACACATTCAAAGTCAATTAAATCACATTTTAATTCTTTTGATGCTCAGACTATTTTAGTGTCACTTTAACACTGTGTGGAAGGAACGATCGCCTGATCACCAAGAGTCTCTGATCTGAAGATCTTAGTGATCGCGTTGGTGAATAATGGTCTCAAGAGGGTCAGAGATGAAAGGTGTACCTAATAAAATGGCTGTTATGATTCTAGATTATTAGCATAAACCAAAACCTGTGTTGTATGCTGTTGAGACATGTTCATATATATATATATGTATAATTTTATAATGCAGGCTGGTGGAATCTGGACTGATTACATTCTGACAGGAGATTAAAGCGATAACAGTGTGAGAAAATCACAAAGTGCTTCTGCCTCTCTTGCTTTTCATAACACAGAACTCCATCACTGCACTTGCTGTGACAGCTGGCTTGCACTGCTGCACACAGCAGGCAACAGTTTTATTATTTTATTATTATTATTATTATTTCCTTTAAAATAAAGTAAAACTGTTTAACTTTCAGGGAACGATACTTTTTTTGCACACTCTTGCTCTAAGAACACCTTTTTGTGTCAGCATGCTATTATTTACATTGTTTTGGACAAATATCTCCTTTTAAATGTTTAATGCTACTACACCTACGTAGTATAGTGTCACTATAGCCGAGTTTCTTCTTTTTCTTTTTGCTAAGTAAAGCTGAAATTGAAATAAATAGAACTAAAACGACAGTGTAGGTTACTGTGGTCCTCCCCCGCATGTGCAACATTAATCCTCTGAAATGTCATTAAATCAAGTATCTGTGGGCATTGTGTCATACGCTGTTCTCTGTGTGGGATATCAATACAGGATCAGCGACTGGAGTGAATCCTGTGTGTGTTTATGGATCAATCTTTCACTCACACCACGAGTGAAATCGAGTGTCAATAATCTGTGTCGTCTCATTGAGGGAAAAGTAACGTGAAAAAGTTTTTTTTCTTTTTTTAAAGAACGAGAAACAGGATGTGCTTGGACAGCGCGGCACTGAACGAAACCACGTCGCCTTTGTTTATTGATGATATGCTCGACTGCTTTTCCACTGTTGCACAATCCAGGTTTAAAAACACACTCATGTTGCAGACTCTGCTCACTTACAGTACGACAAAGAATGAATGAATGAATTCTGGAGCATTTAAAAAGAAAAAAAAACAAAAAACAACCCCGGGGAATTTCTAAGCACGGTACATAAATATGAGTGATTTCACATGCACAAAGAGATCCAATGATGAGATTCTTTTTCTTTCTTTCTTTCTTTTTTGCTACTTTTCTTTAAAGGCCGGTGCTGATAGGAGCAAGGTAGGAGGGGCCAAAGCAGAATAAACAGTTTTACAGTACAGTACTTGGTTTCCATCATATCACCAAAGGGAGGGGAGGAGAAGCAGGGCTGATACTCTGAGACACAGAAGTACATGGAGAGGATTTATTTATTGATTCATTCCTGAACCTGCAGCAGAGACTCAGAACTGAGGGCCCACCCCCATGATTCTGTTCCAGCTGTGCACTCTCATCTGGACTAGTGACAATAAAGAGAGGTGAAATGTAGTCCGTCAGACTCGGAGAAGACGTCCCCGCGGTCCAAAGACGACGACGAGACTGAGTTATTACAATACAGGAGCGGTAGAGGGAGAGAAACTGTGGGAGCGTCAGGTGGCCAGCCACATGTTTACACATCTGTGTGTTTTTCTTCTTCTTCTTCTTTTCTCTTTAAGTTAAAATGTCTTTTCTTTTCTTTGTTTCCTTGCGTCACACTATAGTTTACATACTGTACAATACCCACTGAACTGCTACTGTGTCTCCTTCAAACAAGGACAGAAGAGAACAGAGGCTTTCTTACAATAACATTCAATACTTATATGGGAGCGCACGCACGCACACACACACACACACACACACACTCACACGCACGCACGCACAAGTTAATGCTTCACAACACAGTCGCATAATGTACAAGGAACTTCATTATTTAAAAAACAAAAACAAAATTCATATCGGAACTTATTCAGCTATATTACAAATAAAAACATCATGAGTCCTTCATGGGTCCTCTCCTGCTGTTGAAAACACACACGGAGAGAGGAATAAAATATCCTAACAACACATACATGTATGTACAGTGGCATGGGTGGCTTCAAAATAACATCGTCCTTCTACGTTACGTTTCAGGAGAGACAGCAACAAGACGGACAGCGCGAGGGAGGAAGGGGGAGCCGTGGGGGTCGTGGACGTCAGATTGAAGTGGCATCGGAGGGACTGAGTGGTCAATTTCAAAAAACAAGAAACAAAAAGTGCCAAGATAAAGTGAATTCAAGTAATGTGTGCTCTATACACAGGACGGGGGGAGGCAGGAGGGGAGGCAGGGCAGGAGGGGGGGGGGGGGGGGGGTTTGAGTCCTTTGGCTCCAAAATGGCCACTACTGGCTCTTTCGGTGTTCGGTCAGGCTTGTCGACGAATCCGCGGGCGCTTCTCCGCGCGCCGCTTTGGAGAGGAAGTCCGTCCACTTGGCCTGAAGTTCTGCGTCCTGGGCACTCAAGAGCAACGTCTGCTGCGCGTGACTGAGCCGCAGCGTGTGTTTCACCTCCGACTTGTCTGCTGCTGACGGCGGAACTGCGCTCACCTCGAAACCAGGGAGAGGCACCGCCCGCGCCCCCTTCAAGTCCTAGAAAAAAAGGTCAAATATGTCAATCAGAAGGCGTGTAGTGGCACTAACAAAACTTCATTAATAATGTTATGTATGGAAAGGACAGATGTTTGTTTAAAACAATAATAAATAAATAAATATTAATATAAACACATTTTTGTGCTCTAGGTGTATTAACGTAACTTTTTTTGAAGGTGCAGCTAAGGATTTTAATCTCTAAAGTTAGGTCTTCTTCAACAGAAAATGGTGATAAATTAAGCTCCAATTTAGAAGATTAAATAACACAACAGTTCAGTAGGTGCCTGTTTGGTAGATGACATCTATGAATTCCTGCAAATCTCGAGGCCTTACTGTACAAAGGAACTTTATTCTACGTTAACGTTCAGCTTTTGTTGTCTCTTCACTTGCATGAGAGACAGTCCTCTCTCCCCTTCCCCCCCCTCTTTCTTTCTGTATAATCAGGAAAATACTCATCCAACTCACATTAATCCTAATCTTTGGAATGGCAGCTTTTCTGCACTGGGATTGGGATAATAGTCATGGAAATGAAACCCCGCGGAGGCTTTAACAGCCCGACATCCCCGTCTGTGCCATCCACTGTGATATGAATGACATGACAGCCTCTCTCCGAACGCTCTCCGTGATTGCTTTGATTTATTTATTTTTCCGTGTAAACCACTTATTTGCATCTCACTGAGGCGGATGTAATAGTACAAACAGAGCCAGGATTTAGAAGAAGGATTTACAGTAAAAAAAAAACTGCAAACTCAAAGCCCAGTCGCACAAAAGGAGCAAGCTTTCACTCACTGACACGGACAGTGGCTACACCTGAGGTCACATTCAGGACAGGTAAATCCTCCTGGCCCCAATCTACTGCGGACAGACAACCTGGCACAGGCAGATTTGAACAGATCTGTCTCTCACACACACACACACACACACACTCTGCTGTTGTACAGTTCAGATGTCCTGGAGTAAACGTGTGTGTGTGTGTGTGTGTGTACACAGGAAGGATGCAGCAGAGACACAAGAGACAGTGAAAATACACTGGTTGTGTAGCCGTGCTCAGGAACTTGTGCATAAAGTCTTTCTAGTTTTGTTGTTGGCAATGCTGGAGCAAAACAAAATATACGACTATTATTATGTCTGTGATCTTTGGCATTTTTGAAGGCAATGATGTGATTGAAAGTTGGTCTGATATATGAACAAGCTTCCGGTGATTTAAACCCTTTGGACGCTTCTCTGTTTTCTATTATGAAACAGTCCAGACAAATAAAAGTTGTTACCAATTACATTAATGAGGGTTCCACACCAGGTTTTTGTCCTGCTATTGTGTCAAGTGTAAGAAGAGGTCGGAATCAATACTTGAAATGTGCATTTAGGAGCTGTTTTTTGTCTAATAATCTTCATTTTTGTCAGATTTCTTACACGTTTTCTGATTTTATTCTCATAAATAGATGAGACATAATCATACATGGTCATTAGAGAACTGCTCAAAGTATGGAAACGGCTGTATTTTGCTTGACAGTGTGTCTGTGTGTGTGTGTGTGTGTGTTTAACTCTTACTTGTCCACTGCTCTGTAAGTAAAGCACCAACGGCTCAGCCTTGGTGACAGCGGCCCACATCTTGGTCCAGCTCTTGCCCTTCTCCTGCACTTGTAGGTGGCCACACAGTAAACAGCTCTCTGCCGTTAAAGACGCCTGTCTCTGAAAATAAGGACAAAAAAACACAAACATTATATACTTGTACATGTATCTAAAAACACAGCTGTTAAGACTGGAGTTAATTACGGAAAATATATTAGATATTTTCCCACATTGTTTAAAATGAAATCAATAATATGATTAGAATTTAAATCAGTGTCATTGAAAACCACCTTGATCATATCTTGAAGATTTAAATGTGATGAGATTTTCTGTCTGTGGTTCAAGGTTACATAACAATATAAGTCTGGACTTGTCCAAGCTTCTGCCGCCATCTGCTCCGTGGCCCACAGCTCCCCCTTGTGGCCCCTGATCTCACTGCAGATCAGATCTTCCCCTTTGCTTGTGGATTTATTAGACTAGACTCTATAAACCAAATTGGAATCACACATAAACATATGACATATGGACAGAATGTCCGTGTAAGCGAGACGGAGGACGGTGTAGGGACACTGTCCCAGACACCTGAAGCTGCCAGACTGCAGAGTCAGCACACGACTGCTCGTCCATAAGCTCCTAAGATCTCATTATCATATTAGTCTACATGGATGAAATGGACGAGTTGATGTTTAAGTGTGAGTGTGCGCAGGTGACTGAAGCGTCATGGGCCAACTCTGGAATCTCTTCTTTGAAAAATATGACTATATGACTAAAAACTATTGTGAAAACTGAAAAAAATAATAAAAAAAAAAAAATATATATATATATATATATATATATATGTATATATACAGTGCTGAACAAATGTATTAGCCAAAAATTATTTTTTCCATCTTTCTGTGATGGTTAATACACCAGTATGCAGAAGCTCTTTAACCAAAATGATATTATAAATGCTAAAATATGATTATTATTGTTATCCATGAGTTTTCAAATGATCTGTTTTACAAAATTATTTGACTAAGATGTCAAATCATACTTATTTACTTGCATTCCTGAAGAGACCAATTAGTTTTAGTGCTTGAATGTTATGCTTTTGATTAATTTCTGACTTCTCAGAGAGGAAGACCAGTGAGCCGACTCAAATTTGGGTATAAAAAGGTGAATTCAGTTTGTTATTTGCCAAATAAATAACTAACATTTTTAGTTTTAAACAAGTTTTTGAAAGATTTCCTAAATATTTCTGTTTTCTTTTTTTTTTTTTTTTTCAACCACAGCGATAAAAACTGATTTAAAGGCCCAGTGCGTAACAATTAGTGACATCTAAACTGTGGATTGCAACAAACAGAAGACTCCTCTGCACAGCCCCTCCCCTTCCCGAGAGCCTCAGGAAACTATGGTGGCCTTTGCGTTCCAAAAAGGCTGTAATTCAAAGCGTGAAACACATGCTCTGACCCTGGCCTAAAGTACTGCACATATAAAAGGCTTCTTCTAAGGATGCACCACTTATTTTAATGACATAACCCTCCCAAATGTTACACACTGCAGCTTTAATGTAATGTCTGATCATTGTTCGTGTTGTGTGTGTGTGTGTGGATTCTTTCTGCTGCCCTCAGAGTCGTCTGGCTGCTATAAACTCTGGACTACCATGTGTGTTTGTGTCTCACCTCGGCTGCAGGTTTCCTCTTCTGCTCCCCCACGCCGAGATTCTCCAGACTGAGGCTGGCTTCGAAACACTCCGGGCACACTCGACTCGTTTTGTTGTCGAGGGTCTTTGAACACTTGGCACAGATGGCCTGCAGACGGACACGCGGAGAAAAGAGAGATGAAAACAAACACACGGCGCTGAGGAGCTGCTTTGTTGTCGACATTTTAATTGTCTGGAAGAAGATTTCCAGTTTCCTGCGCTCTGTGCTCACCGCTCCACAGGACTTGCAGTGATGTTTGCGTTTGGTGAAATTGAAGGTCTCGTTGCAGCCTTTACACGTCTGCTTCTCTTTGTCTTTTTTCCTGGAACTTTTCTGGAAAACAACAAAAAATAAAAGGGTCATGTGCCGGTTCATTTTAAACAGAATTATTGTCTAATCTGATATTTATTATGACGTGTGCTGCTGACCTCATGCCCAGGTCACCCTTGGAAAAGACATTTCAATCTCAATGGGATTTTAACCCTTAGTTAACCCTTAGTGCTCATGAGCACCCATGGTAAATTGCTACAACTCCTTATATGGACATCCTGGGGAGGTGTGTTTATAGGTCACATGGATCTTATGTGTTGTTGAGTCAAAGTTATGATTCATTTTATATCACATTTTTAGTAGTGATATAAAGAAGCCATAATTGTGCAGTTTCTATTTGTTTATCAAACTTTGAACTGTGACATATTTCCAAATTTCACAATTCTGTTAGATTTTAAACATTTTTAGTTTTTTTTTTCAGATTGCTTATAGGTTGTGCTGAAAAAAAAAAGATATAAGACACTATATTGCACATTCCTGTAGCCTATGTACATACTGTATGTTTAAACATAGAGCATTTCGGCCGCTGTTTTCCATGACTATGTTCTAAGGGTTAAATAAAGGTTAAATAAAAAAATAAAAAAATAAATAAATAAAAGAAGGGATGTCTGAAGACACACTGTCCTCCGAAAGATAACTAAAGAGGAGATCAGATCACACAGCAGAGTGAGCCGTCATTGACTGTTATTGCTGATACGATGTAGAACAGAGCGTGAAATTCATCTACTTTTTGTACAAATAACACGAGGAGGGCGCTCTGTGGCTTTTCAGTGAGAAAACATTGTTCTTATTTATGGGAGCAGACGATCCGTAGCCATCGTCTAAACCCAGCATTGTTTTTGTCTCCATAATCGTTCAGCCTGGGTTCACTGAGGAAAACAAGCATCACACATACTAACAGCTCTTGTTTTTATGGATTATATACAGAAAAAATTATGTTTGAGCAATGTTTTTAATTATATCCACAGTGTTAATTGAGAAATCCAGTCAGCCAAAGACTGGAACTAACAACTTAACTAAATTAAGTAATTTTTTTTAACCTTTAGAATACTAAAGTTTTCCATTACTATGTTTAATTATACAGAGGCTATAAGGATGTGCAATATAGAGTGTCTTAAATCCTTTTTTTCAGCACAACCTAGAGGCAATCTGATGAAACATTTATTTCATTTTCACCAACTATATAAACACGCCTGAGCAAAAAATACTCAAAATGTTTAAAATTGGATTGAATTTGCGAAAGTTGGAAACACGTCAGAGTTCAAAGTTCACTTGGCTCGCTTTTGTGACTTCTGCACAATTATTGCTGCTTTATATCACTAGTAAGAATGCGATATAAAATGAATCATAACTTTGACTGAACAACACTTAAGAAAAGAAAAAACATTTTTTAAAGCCTGAATATGTGACCTATAAACACACACCCCCAGGACATCCATATAAGGAGTTGTGTATTATTCCCACGACAGTGCACCTGTGGCACTAAGGGTTAAAAATATTTACAGTCATAGACGTGTTTTATATCCTTGTGTAAATATTAATTTTTAATTTCCTCACAAAGAAAATGCTCTTCTTTCCTCCCTCTGCAACACTAACCCTATCATTTATGTTAAATACAATTCTAATCTATTTGGATTATAAAAGAATAAATGAATAATGCAAATGTGAGTTACACAGTAGAGTCCGTCTGAACAAGTAGAAATATCTAATTACATACATTTTAAATAAAAACAGAAGTAAATTCACCTTTATTAAATTAACCCCTAAAACGATTTGCCCAAAGGGGGAAAAAGCACCAGATGGAGCAGGCAATCACTGCAGAGTGTCAGACTCTCAAGAGGCTTCAGGTTTAAGGTCATGACACTGATTTTTCTAATTAGTTTAGTGAAACACTGTGTGTGTGTGTGCAATAAAAAAAGGAGCATTATATAGCAAAGGGACCTGAAGGTGACACCTGCTTTATTACATAATCATGGGTTCAAATGTTGCATCATTGCACTATAATCACAGTGAACACATGTTCTTTTATATTTAGATGGACACGAGAAAGAGAACTTAAAGATATGACATAAAATGAACATGTGTAACAACATTCCTACATGTACGTGAAACACGACAAAAAGTCGCCCGATGAAAGCTGATTAGCTTTCAATTTCCTAAGCCCCTCCCACTTCCAATACACTCCACTTCTAATACAATAAAATTTAAACCAGGGGCTTCAAACTCAAGTGACCTGGGGGCCACTGAGTGTCTAGTTTGGACAGTGGGGGCCGGGCAAGTGATAAACCAGTCCATGTTTATGAGAAAAATAATAATAAATAAAAATATAAAATAATATATAAATGATGATATTTCACATAATTTCAAAATAAAAGTGTTTGATACACTGAAAGATAAAAATTCCACTATCATATAAATGTTTTTATGATGCAAAATAAATCTATTACTACAAAACCCTACACAGAAATAACTCATTGTAATTTGTTATTAAGTGTGTGGTCACATGAAATTGATGGGGGGGGGGGGGGGGGGGGTGAGTTTGAGACCTCTGCTTTAAAACCATCTGTGATATTGAAGTAGGTTGATGAAAACCACTAACAATTGTCAAAATTGTGGTTTTGAAAGCAAAAAATTACAGCAGTAAAAGCAACAGCGACAATCATAAGATAAAAAGCAACAAGAAAAGCCAATCTAAAAATGTCATAATTTCAGCCTACGTCGTTATATAACATGACTCATTCTTACTCTGGGATTTAGAGAAAGAAAATGAAGCCACATGAGAATAAGAGAACATAATCTTACCCTTTCATGCAGTCTTTCACCATCCGAGTCCATGGTTGAGCTCCAGGGACCCTGAGAACCAGAACCAGAACCAACAAAGACATTAGATTGTATGTCCCAGCCTTCTCCTGCAGTCCCACTCTGTGACACTAGGTGTCAGTGTAGACCAGCTAAATCTCTCTCTCTGTGTCCTCTGGCTAGTGTCATGTTTCTTGGCTCGTGTCCAGCTCAGTGAGCCCAAAGTGGGTCAAAGCAGATCCATAAGACTTTTTTTGTATATACTTTGACTCGGGCTTTCCCCCTATTAGGTCATGAGAAGCTTCTGGAAGCGGAGACTCGCAGACGCGACGTGAGCCTCTTAATGTGTGTTTTGTGTGCATGTTGCTGCCACATCCATAGATGGTGAGTTACTGATGCAGACAAAGAGCAGACTATGACAAGGAAACACGCAGTACTACGAGTCTGCACTGATTCACTGGGATGACCCAGTTAATCAACTGATCAATAAAGTGAATGGTGTTAGTTATGGAGCGGGCGACTGACCGGTGAGTCAGGGAGATGGTCATCTTCTCGGGAGAAGGAGCTGTTGTAGGCCTTGTTGAACGTTTCGCTGTTCTGTTTGTGCCTCTCGATGGTGGCCAGGATCACCTGTGAGTCACAAGAGACAAACAAAGTATTATTGATCAGCAACATTTGCTTTTTAACCCTTAAGAGTTCCTTAAAAAAAACTTACTAATTTGTTCCTAATGGCAGAAAATGCCACCTTCCCAAAAACTGCTGTACAAATTTATATTTATTTATTTATATTTATATATATTAATATTTTTTCACTTAAAATGAGTCAATCCTTTAAAGCTACTTAAGCCTGAAATATATCACATTTTAATAATATTTCTGAGATTTTAACCCTTTAAAGGCCAGTATGTTTACACATCTCCACTGTTTTATTATTAAATGAATAATAATTTCCAGAAAATACATTTCAAGGATAATTTAATTGTAATACAGTGTCCGATTTTGTTTAAAAACTGACTAATTTGTTCCTAGCGGCAGAAAATGTCACCTTCCCAAAAACTGCTGTAAAAATATTTAATCTTTGTTCTACATTTTTCTAAAACTGAATATCCTCTGGCAAATTTGAGCAATATTTATTCAACACAGACAAACACAAACAAAGCTTGACAATAAAAACGGAAAGGCACAAAATGTCCCTCGGAACTCTAAAGGATTAAGTATTTTATTTTTTGCTATGCTTTTTATTAGATTAGATTAGAAGTGTGGAGTAAATGTGTTTCTCAGTTTGAAATAAAACAAGACTGATGTAATAATAAGATAAATAAAAAGAGGAGGAAGCTGCCTGTTCTTTTTTGTTGCTGGAAATCAATGACATCATAGCACTTAAAGCATTATTGCTTGAGGCTAGTGTGAGGGTCACACTTTATAGTGGGTCACAATATGGATTTGGTGATATATCGTCGCTCCTTCCTCGTGCAATATGATAATCAATACGCCGGGGCAAATATTGATATTTTAATTAGTAAATGAAGGCGCTCTAAAGTAAACAGTCTCTACCAGTTTCACTCGACGGGCGTCACTACTTCATGTTTCCTCGGAAACTTGGGCAGAAGTTACTTGGCCAAAGAAGAGAGTGTTTACAGTGGGATAATGGCGGAGAAAGCTACTTTAAGAGACGTTCAATACATAGACTTTATACACTTTGTTCTCTATGTTGTGAATAAATAGAGAAATTCTGCTACTTTTAACTTTTCTCAAAGCCGTTTTGTTTTGTTTTTATTTAATCAATACATTGAACATAGAATTGTTGTATCGTGATATTATTGGTATCGTGATTCCCACTCCTATTGATCCACAGAGAGCTGCTACGCACCTTGGCTGTTAATATCACATTTACCACCTAAACACTTAACCAGCCATGTCAAATACATATGTCGTCTGTGCTTAGTGAGGTATAAACGTGATGTATTAGGGTTTACAGATCACATGTTGGCTTTTATTTCTCTGATATCTGACGCAGTTGCAAGTATCGGGTGATAGTAATTATCGGATCAGCCCATCCCCAAGTAAAAAAAAGATTTCGTTCTATCAGCTCACATTCTTCCCTCAGCTATTCTAAAAGCTTCCATTATTTATTCCAGCTTGCTCTCTAAGTCTCACATGCAGACACAAAACATAGGAAAAAAAAAAAGGGTCCCAAGCCTGCAGCAATAAACCCACCCAATTTTCCAGCTCGGAAAAATGTCTTTAAAAAGCTTTTCTCTGCTCTAATGTGCTAAATTGACAATAACGAGGGGTTTTATTTGCAACCGTAATTCCCAAACACGCTGAATGAGAGTCGGGACAAACATTTTCGCTAATTCTTTTCTCTAATAAACCCGAAAAATGCACGAGAGACAGACTGTGTGTGGGAGCATGTGTGTGTGTGTGTTTGCTCCTTGCCTGAATCCAATCTTCCTTCTCTTCAGCTGTCCTGTGGAGCACAGAAGATAAGATTGTTTTGTCCATCACAGTGAAAGACTTTAAAATAGACATTTAACCCACGCGAGGAATATTTCATTAAAAAAACCCACCTGAGTGACATCGGTGCAGCCCTCTAATTGTTGAGCAATAAAAAAGCTGTGTTTGTGCAGTTTACTGACAGCAGCAGGCAATTGGCAGCAGCTAACATGAGCTAAATGTGTTCAGTTAACTACGTTATTAACCCCAAAAGACTGACGTGTCAAATGGTGAGCAGCAACGCAGCGTTATTTCAGAATAACGTGATGGCTTCGTTACCTCGCCTGCAGCTCCAGTGATCGCTGCTTGCCGATGATGGCGAAGGAATGAGGAAGGTTCTGCTTCACGTTCTCCTGCACCTGAGGACGACACACAGGGAATTTCATTTCCACACACACACACAGACGGACGTTAGAGATGTTTGAGATGAAGTGACGCAGGACTCGTACGTACCTCCATGCCAGCGATGTCTATCCGCTCTCTGACGCTGAACTTCTGCCCCATCAGTCTGAGCTTAGGCACGCAGTAGAGCACCATGTTGTTGAACTACGTCAGACATGGAAAATATGCAGATAATAATGTGGTTAGATACAGGCGTCCTGATTATTTTAATTTCTAATGTACCTTCAAGGTACATTTTCAAACTTTTCCAGCACATTAATCACATTAAAACATGTTTTTATGCTTTAAAACAACAAAATTGTGTTTTGTTATCGCAGAATTTTATGATATTAAATGTAACTTTTGCCATTTTATTGACTACAACTGATAGACTGCTTGTTAAATTATCGAAACAGCCAATCACACAGGCATGTAGACACGGTAAAGAAGGTCTGCTGAAGTTCAAACCAAACTGAATGGAGAGGAAAGTTGATTTTAGTGACTTTGAACATGGATTTACTGAGATTTTCACACACAACCATCTCTAGGGTTTACAGGGACTGGTCCGAAAAAGAGAAAATGAGGAGAAAATGCTTTGTTGATGCCAGAGGTCAGAGGAGAATGACCAGAGTAACTTAAGTAGCTCCTCGTTAGGCAGAAGGAAGACAGACGCAGGAGACAACTCAAGGAGACAGCCTGTACCTTGTCTCTGTTTGTTTGCCATCTTGAATTATTCCTATTCATTTCTCGTCATTAAATACTGACCAGGTAGAGGTATCGGTCTTGTGCTGTTCCGTTTTTGGCCGACATCTTCTTAATATGTCCTTCTTTGATGAGCTCATTGGCCGGATTAACGATATCTTCTTCTCCACCGAGGCGCTCGTAAACCTCCAGCAGCTTGTTCATCTTCTCCTGCACAGAGAAGCCGAACAGGACGATGAGAGAAGGAAAAGACAACAGGAAGTCAAAAGACAACAGGAAGTGCACACCGAACACCACCAGGGGGAGTTGTTCTTTTAGCTCACATTCACTCATGGCTTCCCCAGTGAGGCACAGTGCAGGTTTTATATTTCACGATTTTGCCTCATAAATCAAACTTATTACGGACGTAAGATAGATAACATCATGGTGAGACAGAGGATGAAGACGAGGAGCATGAGTTTCAGAGAAAGTCAGTCTGCAGGCTGTGAAAACTCGAGGCAGGAAACAGCGACTTCCTGTCTGTACAAATTCAACAAGTTCACTCCCCAGACAGACACTTGCAATGTCGCTGACTGACAGTAAAAGCATCAGCAGCTCTTTGATAAACAAACAGTGTTGATACTAATGAGCCTCTGCTGACCCATGCACTATTTTTTTATTTTTTCCAAAACTCATTAAATGCGAGTGTCTAACGGCTCCATTTACATTTTAAAAGAACCATTTAATCGCAGGTTTTTGACCAGTGGGAGTTTTTTAAAGCTCTGATGAGCTTCAGTGGGAACACAAGACCTGGATAAACAAAGCTTATTTGTTTTTCACCTGCTTCATTTTAGGCAGCTGTGCAAATTATTTCCAGCACAATGCTATATATACACACTTTATTTTCATTTTATTAGCACCTCGCTGTTGAGTTTGATATACACAACAAACACAGGTTAATCCAAGTGTATATATTATACATATATAAATATATCATATATATTTGTATGAAATAAATAAATAAAAATAAATGATTAAATATAGGTATTCCCTTGAGGAGTTCAAACAAAAATAACGATTAAATGGATATTTCATTTGCAGTTTGTGTATTTTGATCTTGTGGTTCATTTTTGTTGTGTATTGTTTGATAATATTGACACAAATCTAAATCCAGAGGTGTCTTCATCGTTTGACCTTTTGACCTTCAACCATCAGCTGTAGTCTAAGTATTCCCTCGAGGTGATCCTGAGATTTTACATAGACAAATTTGAGGCAACAGCGACCTTGAACTTTGATCATCAGTCTAATCCGTTCACTCTCGAGTCCAACTGAACCATTTTGTGTTGGAACAACAGATTAGATTAAAATGAATTATTTTTCTATTAATACCAGGAAGTGAGATTGACAAAAGTTTAAGTTAATGTGAAAATTGGGACTCTTATTTTGAAAGCGGTTATTCCTAGGAACAAACACGCATTCTTTGTACGCATGAGCGGTAGAAAGAAGAAGGATCAGAGAAGCATGGATGAACACAGTTTTCTGACCTCGCCTGCGCTTGTGTTTAATGGAAATAAGCTGAAGATGTTTTATTGAAATTCACGGACTTGCACGCGTCCATTACTTTCCAAAAGTGCTTCAGAAATGACACAGATACTGGACCTGCTGCCATAACATCATAACATCTGCACTAAATTAAAAAGACAATTCCCTCCCGACACAGAAGCAAAGTCTTCTGTGTCGGGAAGACACTCTCACTTGCTCCTTCTCCACCAACTCACAAAGCTGGCAACCACCTCGACCTCATCTTCACCAGAAACTGCTCCACCTCCGACCTCACGGTAACTCCACTTCATGTCTCTGATCATTTCTTCATTTCCTACTCTCTCCCACTCTGCCAATCTGAGGATCTCATCTTATCAGATACTGCACTTGTCCGTCGCAACATTCGCTCTCTCTCTCCCTCCTCTCTCTCCTCAACTGTTCTATCAGCACTTCCTTCAGCTGACTCCTTCTCCCTCATGCATCCCAACTCTGCCACTGACACATTCATCTGTACTCTGTCCTCCTCTCTTGACTCTCTCTGTCCTCTTACTTCACGGCGGGTTCGTAAGTCCTCCCCAGCCCCGTGGTTGTCGGACTCAGTGCGTACTGAGAGAGCCACGATACGGGCAGCAGAAAGGAAATGGAGGAAATCAAAACTCCCTGACGACCTGCGTTCCTATCACTCTCTTCTCTCCACCCTCACTGCCTCTATCTCTGCAGCCAAACAATCTTTCTATCAGACTAAAATTCAATCCTCTTTCTCTAACCCCAAAAAACTTTTCTCGATCTTCTCTAACCTCCTTGACCCCCCTACCCTCCCTCCTCCCTCCTCCCTTCTACCAATTCACTTTGTCAACTACTTCACAAAGAAAGTAGATGACATTCGCTCTTCTTTCTCAACCCCACCTCCTGATCTCACCACTCTACCAACCACAATTTCAGCTCCTTCTCTATCCTCTTTCACCCCTCTAGCTCAGGATCAAGTTCTTTCCCTAATAACCTCTGCCCGCCCCACCTCCTGCCCCCTTGACCCTATCCCCTCTCACCTTCTTCAGTCAATTGCTTCTGATCTTCTTCCTTTCCTCACCCACCTCATTAACACATCTCTATCATCTGGTTGCTTTCCGGACTCTCTTAAAGAGGCCAGAGTGACCCCCCTCCTTAAAAAACCCACCCTTGACCCGTCTGAAGTAAATAACTACAGACCTGTCTCTCTCCTTCCTTTTCTCTCCAAAACTCTGGAGCGTGCTATCTTTAATCAACTCTCCTCCTACCTTCACCGGAACAACCTTCTTGATCCTCTTCAGTCTGGTTTTAAAGCAGGTCACTCGACCGAAACTGCACTCCTTGCTGTCACTGAGCAACTCCACACTGCCAGGGCTGCCTCTCTCTCCTCTGTGCTCATCCTCTTGGACCTTTCTGCAGCGTTTGACACAGTTAACCACCAGATCCTTATTTCCTCCCTTCAAGAACTAGGTGTCTCAGGATCTGCACTTACCCTACTCTCGTCCTATCTTCAAAACCGAACATACAGAGTCACCTGGAGAGGATCTGTGTCGGAACCCTGTCCTCTAGCTACTGGGGTCCCTCAGGGTTCTGTCTTGGGCCCTCTCCTCTTCTCTCTATACACCAACTCTCTTGGGTCTGTTATTCTCTCTCATGGTTTTTCCTATCACAGCTACGCCGACGACACCCAACTCATCCTCTCTTTTCCCAGCTCAGACACAAATGTAGCAGAACGGATCTCCGCTTGTCTGACCGACATCTCTCAGTGGATGTCTGACCATCACCTGAAACTCAATCTCAACAAGACTGAGTTTCTTTTTCTCCCAGGAAAGGGCTCTCCCACCACAGACCTAACCATCACCCTCGACAACTCTGGGGTAACTCCGTCTCATACCGCAAGGAACCTGGGTGTGACACTTGATGACCATCTCTCCCTCACTGCCAACATTGCTGCAACAGCTCGATCTTGCAGATACATGTTGCACAACATCAGAAGGATACGGCCTCTTCTAACCCAGAAGGCGGCACAGGTTCTGGTCCAGGCTCTTGTCATCTCACGCTTGGATTACTGCAACTCACTCCTGGCTGGTCTCCCTGCGTGTGCCATACGACCCCTGCAACTCATCCAGAATGCAGCAGCTCGACTGGTCTTCAACTTACCAAAATTCTCCCACACTACACCTCTCCTCCGCTCCCTTCACTGGCTTCCTGTAGCTGCTCGCATCCGCTTCAAGACTCTAGTGCTTGCGTTCCATGCTACAAACGGATCCGGTCCAGCCTACATCCAGGACATGATCAAAACCTACACCCCAGCCCGCCCACTTCGCTCTGCATCGGCAAACCGGCTCGCTGCCCCCTCACTGAGAGGATCGCAGAGGCACTTACAGAACTCGAGACTGTTCACTGTCCTCGCTCCCAAATGGTGGAACGAGCTCCCCATTGACATCCGGACAGCGGAAAGCCTCCACATCTTCCGCCGCCGACTAAAAACACATTTCTTCCGACTCTACCTCGACTAAGACGATAACGACGACGAAAAAAAAAAAAAAAAAAAAAAAAAAAAAAAAAAAAAAAAAAAAAAAAAAAAAAAAAAAAAAAAAAAAAAAAAAAAAAATCGCACTTATGACTAGCACTTCATAGTTTGATTTACTTGAAGCTCTTACTTACTTCTAGCTCTTATTTGTACCCAAATGTTTAAATGCACTTATTGTAAGTCGCTTTGGATAAAAGCGTCTGCTAAATGACATGTAATGTAATGTAATGTAATGTCTCACCATTTTCCTGATTGCTGCATTGGAGTGGTTCGCTGCAGTAGAGATCAGCTCCAGAGCTTCTGTAACACATGATGAGAGGAAGTTTGAGTAAAACTTAAAGCTTCAATTTCCAAAAACCACGAGTTTCTGCTCCTTCTCTTCCTTCCGTCGTACAGTCACGGATTCATGTGACACGCGTTCATGTGTGCATCACAAACCCGAGTGGACAGGCCTTTGCTTCATCGCTGCTTTTTTGGAATGTGGCTCTGCATTGATTCACTTTTCCCTCAGGTCCGTCCATTGTGTTCACGCCACATCTCATTAATGTATAGGTTTTAGCTGAAGGGCAGCACTTATGGTACAAAAGCATCATTCTGCTGTGAATAATGCCGCCACATGACTAACTCATAAAACAGAATGGGGACGTGAATTCATTACTGTCAGTGTTTTTTTCTTTTGTTGCTTTGACTGAATTCTTTTGACAGACAGGTGAGAGTTTAAGAAATAGTCCTGCAGCATAAACATCGCAAAGGTTGTCAGGAAGAATTAACCAGAGCAGAGTGTGTTTGTGTGTTATGGTAAAAAGAAAAGAGAGCGCAGGTCAAGTGTCTCACTCTCGGCGTCTTTCCGGTCCAGAGCGTCCTCCGGCAGCTTCTTCAGGTAGTCTTTGAGCAGCAGCTCGTAGCGAGGAATCCTCTGGACCGGCTCCAGCATGTGATGCTGCAGCGTCAGGTTCCCACACACGTCCTGTTTCTGTTGTTCCAAGCACACACACAAACATAGGTTTAAACTAATTCATTCACCAATTGAGCAGGAGTAAAGCTCATTATTCATCACATACTAAATTAATAGTCAATTATTTTGATAACCGATTAAACAGTTTGAGGGTTTTTAAAGAATTAAAACAAGTTTTCTGGTTTTTCATCTTGTTAAATGTGATTTTTTTCCCTCTGATTTCTTTGCTCGTATAACAAAGAAATCATTAAAACTAAATCTTTTTCCATCTGTGGACAAAACAAGACATTTGAGAACGTCATCATTTCAAGGATTTGGTCAACACCGATCGGCATTTTCTGACATTTTCTGGACCAAACGATTACTCAATTAATCAAGAAAATAATCGTTCGTTGGAGCTCTTGAAATCACAGTTTCCTCCGAGACCACAATACCTGTATATTCTGGACGACGCTCTTGAACAGCGACGACCGCTGCGTCCACGTGTTGACCAGGTCCATGGCTCGGTCAAAGTTCTTCACATATTCTCCGTACATCTTCATAAAAGGAGCCAGTTTCTGGAGAATGTCTCCAATACGAGGGTTCGAATCCCTACAGCAAAAAAACACACACACAGACAACCAAATAAATAAACTGCTTTTGTTTTGTCCCATGAGAAGAACTCGTAGCTTTTCTCCGCTCAATGCCAAGACTCTTATTATCTCAATCCACCTTTTTCCTGTAAATCAGGTTATATGTTAGTGCTTTAAGCTTTACAGACGCAAAAACAATAAGTGTGTATGTTGGGAAACTTAAGATAATGAGGTTATTAAAAGATTTGAATCATGGATTTAAACCCAACAATGGTTATTTTTCTATAGTCAAACAAACATCTCATTATATGTGGATATACACACATTAATCCTTCTTATTCTTCAGCTCTCGTTGTGTCGATGCCTCATTTCAAGTCTTTTTTTATCATCCAAGCTGATTTGTAATTTGTAATAGGTTCCACGAAATAACAGGTGATTTCCCTTAACACAGCTCTCTGGAGGAGTCATTATACACCAGCGGTGGCTGACATCGGCACAATAACACACACACACACACACACACAGGAGATTAATTTCCTGCTTACTGTAAAAAAAAAAAGAAAGAAAAGAAAACGGAAATGCCCTCAATATCTGTGACTCTGACAAAAAACCGACAACGCTGCAGCTCAGCTCAGCACTAACGACCTGGCTGACCATCGAGGAGCCAGATCCTCCTCTCCATCAGAATAACGCCCCGCTGGTGTGCTTCCTCCTTACCACTCTCCAGTAATGCGCGTCTTGAGCTCGGGAAGCAGGAACTTGTCGTGGAAGCAGTAGATGGAGGAGATGTTGGAGAAGATCCCCGTAATGACGTCCTGGGGGATTCCAGCCTCTGTGAGCTTAGTGCAAAATACCTGCAGAGAGAGAAAAAGAACACACAACATTATTTGTATACAAAACCTACTGCGACTGTCTCTAAACACCATGAATCTGGCTGTTTATTCACACAGACACTCAAGTGGCACCAGTAGATACATGCGAGTAAAATAAATCATAACATTTGTGTTATTCAGGGCATTCCTTTTTACTTGATAAACTATAAAATGTATAGTTGATGGTTTGTAAAGCAACTGTGGATGATCACTGATGTCATATGCCACTTAAATTATTTGTTAAATATGACGTTTAGTCTAAAATAAATGTCACAAAGACAGCTGATTTTAATTAGATTAACAATTTACAGCATACTAGCTGTCAATCACACTGGTGTCCGTACTTTATCGTAAATGGAAACATCATTTACAAAAATCAACATTTTCTATCAAAGACCTCAAACTAGCGGGTGAGACCATTAACCAATCAGGAAAATGTTTACAGACGTCAGAAAATAAGTGACGTTCAGACTCATTTTCTTGCAGACTTCCATTAAATCACAGTTGTTTCTGTAACTAGTTGAGTCGCCCCCTGGTGGCTATTCAATATACTCCTAATTCCTGATTGGCCTCAAAGAGTAAACCAGACACTTGTGCCCACTTTTATTTACTCAGTCTACGGTATTCACTGCAGTATATAAAGACAATATTACATACATGAATCAGGTAATCCAAAAAAACATCACTTTGTCAAATATTCTTTATGTTGAAAGGGTTTTTTATGCACTTAGGAGCATTTATCAAGTTTCTGAGAATAAAAATATGCAAAACTTACATACATAGGTTAATAATAATTGCCCAATTATTTGCTCCAACTGACAACAGCAACATGTTCAACTGTGAACAAACTATAAGAAATGAAGCACTCACTAAACCAAGCAACGTTTTCACTCATCACTCAGAAATAAAGTGTTTGATTGTTTCCATGGAAGTCACTCTCGTGTGTGTGTGTGTGTGTGTGTGTGTGAAAAACAGGAAGTAGACGGTGAGGTTCTTTGCCCTGAGTAACAAATAAACCATAGCTCTTCTGAGACAGAGCAGCTGCCGTGAATCTCCTCCACCACACGAGCTCAACAAAGAGGAAGGAGCCTGAACCACCGGGAGTGACGTCTCATCACACACACACACACACACACACACACACACACACACACACACACACACACACACACACACACACACACACACACACACACATGCAAGTGAAGAACTTGAATAATATATAACATAAACCGCAGTGGGCATATGAGAAAAACTGTTAATATAATTGGGTTTTGAGAAGTTTACCTCTGTGTGACTCTGCGTTTAACACCTCAGCTCAACAACTGCCTCACAATTTCTTTTTTTATCTCACATCCAAAACATTAAAGACAAACATTGCTATACTGCAGACTAAAGGCCCTGCACAAAACATTCCTGCTGTAATTGAGCGTGTAAAAATGGCAAATAAAAATCTTTTATCGCCTTTATAGAATCGTTTTAATGCACATTACAGAGGTTTTAATGTTTGTCATCCAGACCATAAAACTGACAAGCATCATCATCACCATCAAAACCAAGATGCTTTATAAATATAAACTGAGCAAAAACATCTATAATCTGCTGGATTGCCACACAAATTGTTACAGAGGCACAACCAGTTCCTCAGAAATGAGGTTCTGCTTCATTAGGACCAGGTTTTGGTCTCCATGACAACTACTGGTCCTGACCATGTCAGTGAGCATGCCAGAAAAGGTCAGGCAGACGTGCACACTTAGTGCAAAAGCTCAGGTTTGTGCTGCTCATGTATAAAATATGAATATAAACCACATGCTCTCACATGATGGTGTTTACACTGTGCTCAATAATCCCATCAACAGTGGAAGGCTTGTTGTCCAGTGGGTCACGGTGGCCTGTTTTTAATCCAGCGCTGATCTCAATCTCTGAGATCGCAGGCTCATTTAGGAGATTGAAATTTGGACGAGAGGCGCACACACACACAGACACACACACAGACACAGTCACTGTCCCAGTCAGAGACACACAGTGTTATACTGTACCTGGTCCAGGAGGTTAAGTCTCTTGACGTAGGCCTCTTCAGTGTGGAGAAGCTCTTTGGCGATGTTCAGGAGCTTCTGAGCCTCCGAGCACTGAAGGAAACAAGGAAACGACAACAAGGATTATGTTTGAGACATGAAACAAAGATCAGATTAACAACAATAAAAGGGAATTTTTGAGTTTACACACACACACACAAACAAACACATCAGTGTACGTCCTCCATCCGTCAACATCATCAATGAATTAGTTTCTTTAGAGCAGATAGATTCTATGTTGGGGTCCATAAATAAAATGACAGATTATTTTCTCTTTAGTCTTTTACTTAAAATGTATTTAATTTAAAATGAGTCTCAAGAAAATGGCTGGTTTACATACTCAAAATAATATGACATGTTCCAGAAATGGGGCCACACGGCGGGTAGTGGCTAGTATTGATGCCTCACAGCAAGAAGGTCACTGGTTTGACTGAGGGCCTTTTCTGTGTGGAGTTTACATGTTCTCCCCCCCCCCCCCGTGTGCATGTGGGTTCCCTCCAGCTTCCTCCCACAGTCCAAAAAACATGCAAACCACAGGTGTGAACGTGTGAACGTGTGAACGTGAGTGTTTGTCTCTATTATGTCTCTGCATGTTCGTCCTGCGAGGGACTGGTAACTTGTCCAGGACCCGTGTCCCTCATATGGAGATAAAGTGGTAAAAATTCAGTGTGTGAGTTACAGAGATGTCGACGTATGCACAAAGTTACTCTTGTCACGGTTTATAACACTAGTTTAAAAATAAACTTTGCCTGCAGTACACCGTCAGCAGTTATTCCTGTTTTTTTGTCTCTTTTTCATAGACTAAAGAATATTGCTGAGACTTCTGTTTGAGACATGACTCAGCAACATCCGTGGGCCACTGAGTGTGTGCAGACATGCAGTACACACACAGTCCAGCAGGTGGTCACCTATGACACTGATGTATGTTATTAACTGAAGCGCTGACTCTCTCTCTCTCTCTCTCTCTCTGGTTATGAATATTTGATTGAATGATTAAACACCAACACAATGTTGCATCGAGGTCATGAAACATTCAGCTTCTCACAACAATTAACACAAACACACTCATTTGCACACAGCAGTGGGAGAAAGGTGATGACGAGCTTTTAATTCAGCCCTGTTTCCAAGTTCAAGTTCATTCAAATGAAGCCTCTAAACCAGCGCTCCACCATTATCACCAACGTTAAAATACAGTGGTGTTTATAGTCCCAGCAAACTCAGCTACGGACTTCACAGGGTGTAGATTTTATTTATTCCCAATATGATCATTTCTCTCTCTCTCTCTCATCATCCTCCTCTTCCTCACATATACTTCACACACTGGTATAGCGACATTAGATTAAGATGGAGCGAGATTATTATGTATATTTTGTCATTTGTTTCATTTTCTACACTACACTAGAAGTACCACCAGAGGAAGCCTGTGTACCACTGGTGGTAAACGTACCACAGTTTGAGAACCATGGCTCTAAAGAAAGTGCCAGAGAGAAGAATTAAAAAAACAAAAACACAACCATAACCCTCGGTTTATTTATGGTGGGGACCATTCTGCATCTTTCTCTTTGACCTCTCTTTATATGAAGCATTTAGATTATTTGACTGATGAAAAAGAAAGATATCGAGCACTGACCCAGTTTTTATAAAGTAAACATCACAACAAACATAATGCTCACTAAAGCTAAAGCTAAGCAAAGGAAATGAGCATCACTGGCAAAAAATAGAGCAGACGAAGAAGAAACGAGCACGTTCATCACTGATGCACATTCATTTGACCTCGGGGTGAACGCTGAGATGTGTGTGTGTGTGTGTGTGTGTGTGTGGGGAACATGAGACAGTGGACCACTAAAGGATGAAGCGAGATACGCTGCACTGCTTCATGGTGACAACGTGAAGTGAAGTGGAAAAGTAAAAAATCTGGCACTTAAACAAAAAGTGTGCAATTTCTGCCACTAGAGGACAAAATAACTGAGTTTGAAGATAATGTCTGCATGGGATGATGGGGACTCTTTGTTACCTTGGACAGAAAGTGGAGGAAACATTTAAAATGTGTCTTTATATATATACACATATATATGTGTATATATATATATATACATATATATGTATATATATATATATATATATATATATATATATATATATATAGTGTAATGCAGACATGTTACACATGTTCATCAGGACAAAGAGAGACTTCAAGGCCATTGTGTTTCTTTGTTAACAAAATGCTGGATGTCCTTCATTTGTAACTTTTCTTTACTCATTCAATCAGTCATCTTGTAACACTTTATCCTCCACATCAGTGTCGTGGGGGTCACTGGTGTCAATCCCAGCTGACAAAGGGCTAAATGTGGGGTACACCCGCCAGTCCATCACAGGTCAGAGACAAATGACCATTCACACTCCCACCTGCAGTCAATTTAGAGCGTCCTATTTACCTAATCCCCAAATCTGCATGTTTTATAAGAAAACCAGAGAACCTGGAGACAACCCACGCACTGTGGTGCATTTTTCTATTTTTCTTCTTCTTCTTATTCTGATGTCACACTTCTTATTAAACTGATGCAGCTATCAGTTTCACAGAACTCTGGGACTGTTTGGTGGGAAATTCAGCTTCTTCTACTAAAAGTAAAACACAGAATGTTCATAGTTTGCGAAGTGAACGATAAAAAGGCACCAAACGTTTTTTTTCTCTTCTTCTTCTTCAGTTCTCTCTTATCCTCTTTCAACGCACATCACTGAAAACCCACATCCTTTGTGACAAGGCTGTCATTAGAGAGCTGTCAACATGTCGGCTACAGTGTCAAAGCAGCCACATACACACACACACACCCTTCCTCTGCACAGCAGGCCTGGGATGAGGAAGCACTGGAGAGCAGAGATACCTCCCCCCCCCCAAAAAAGCTGTGGGTGTGGACCATCGATTTCAACATTCATACTCTGAGAGTTTAAGCATTTAAATAGACTGAAGCTGCTCTCCAGAAGTTGAATGTGACAATGTAACTTCTCCTGCCCCTCCTGCCCACATGTTGTTGGACTGGAATGTTCTGGACATGTCGTACATGCACGTGGCTCACACATCTCCCACAGCGTTCCTCATACTGTACGCGAACAACAAACTCCGGACTGAAACTGAGTCTGCAGAAGTGATGCTAAGTTGACTAAAACTCTTTCCCCTCACTTTGCGCCGTTTCCTGTTTGTCTCGTCTCTCTCGACGTCGTTTCACGTTTCTCGCGTGGCCCCCAGAATCTCCTCTCCTGTGGTACGCCGATATAACTGGAGACTCTTTCATCTGAAAGTGTTGGTCTCTGATAACATACGGTATATAGGCCACTGCCAGGAGGAGGATTGCGTGCACAGTGTTGAGTATCACATTTTGTTTACGATCAATAGTCAAACTGAAGGACAAGAGAAAAAGGTGAAACTTCAGATCATCTGAGTGGGAGATTTGTGTCTGTGGGCTCTTTCATGTCCCGGCCCCCGCGAGCTCCAGTTACAGCTCTCTGGGCAGGTACTCGTCCCCTGTTATTTAACGTCAGAGGCACTTTTAGATACGAGGCGGTCGCCTGTGACTGTGGGCAGTGTCTAACGTTTCGTGCAGAAGTATTCTTTGAAAGTGTTCGCCCAGGCTGAGATAATAATAGACACTAGAGAATTCCAATGCAACATGAAATATAAATTAAAAAGTGAAGGTGGAGGTATGGAGAGGGAATCAGGAGACATTAATAACCACCTTGGAGGTAAGAGGGGGGAGGGGGTGATTCAAACCTTTCAAATGATGGTCATACAAGTTTATACTCACTCTGTGCGCCTCTGAAGGTGGATCTGCTATATATCCAGTCTGTGTGTCCGTCAGAGGGTGCATCTCCCCACTGCTGCCCTCGTCCAAGTCACTGTCCTCATCCTGCGTCGAGTCCCGCTTATTGCCAACGGTCACGCAGGACACGCTCTCCGTTTCCGTGACGCTGTCGTAATGATCCTCCTCGTCGATGGCGTCCTCGTTGGGGAAGACTTCCCCCTCCGCGGTGCACGACGGGCTGTCGATGCCGCTGTCCCGGTTGGGAATCTTCCCGTTCTGCTCCGAAGAGTCCGGATTGTCCAGGAGCTCGTGGGAGGAGCCCTCCTCCCGCTCCACGTCGTCAAGGCAACCGATGCCGTGCGCGATGTCGTCCTCCGCGCAGTCGTCCAGTGCGGCGTCGTCGGCGCCGTCGATGTGCATGGCGGACAGACAGGAAAGTTCAGCAGACACCTCGTCGTGAGTCCGCTCCGAGTTCCCAAGTGCAAGTTTGTCCGCAGCGGAGGCGGCGGAGGAGGAGGAGGAGGAGGAGGAGGAAGAGGAGTCTCCTGCGAGCTTCGCTGGCGTGTCTGGGCTGCAGGAGGACGTGATGTCAGTGGTCGTGTCCATCCTCAGATCCTCAGTGCAGCTGGGACCGTGGGAGCACCCCCAGGATGGGAACCCTGGGAAAATAAGGGACGCAGAGGAAATTAGTGGCCACAGCAAAATGAAGAACCAGGACACTGCACTATAAAAATTAAACATTTTTAAAGGTTTCCCATGCTAGATAATTCAAGATGCAATAGGCAGGATTGCTAGAAAATCGACTAGTGTTGAATTAGATTTTGTTTCATACATGATGTTGACAGATTTTTGGGTTTTATGTTATTTTATGAACTCTCTTTAGGACATTTTTAAGGTTTCTTGGTCACAATGTTTCCATTTGAGATGAAATATTGTCCTGATCTATACACATCATCATATTCTCCAGGCTGAAGAAAACATCTTCACAGATCTGAACAAAATATCCGACAGTAATCATTTTGAACACGTTCTTGAAATGAAAATTACATGAATTATGTAAAAACATTCCTTCTCATTCCTTCGCAGTCACAATTTAAGTAAAAACATAATTGCTATTAGATATTTATTCAAAATCGTTCAGGCCTCTCAATCTGTCAATCAAAGGGACATGTACGTGTATGCATGGTTGTAAATATCAGAAATAAAAAAGTGTAAAGTAAAGGCTGCAAATGTCTACAACGCTGTTTTTAACAGGCCGATTATAGTGACCATGCGTCAGTAGAAATGTGTTATTTACAGACTGATGTCAGTGTCAGTGGAAAAACAAGGTTGTAATATATTGGTATCAGGTGTAAAAAAGCGGGATCTCTAAGAAGAACAGCCTCTCTTTCTGAACTGCTCTACGATTGGTCAACGTTTCCTATGATGGGTCAGAATAAGCAGCTGTAACCTGTCGTTCTCTTTTACATCACTTGATTTACTTTATGCTGAAAGTTTATTCTGCAATTATTAAGCACAGCAATATACTCATTGAGATTTCTGATGAAATAATGTCGTCCTGACTGTGGCTCACCTCGAATTCTCAAACCTCTCGATGAGCAGCCCGACCTTCTGGGTCTCCTCTCTCTGCGACTGTGTCCCCGGGACAGGAGGCGTCAGAGTCGGCTTCGGCTTAGGTGGCGTAGGCGGTGCTGGCAGAGGCCTGGAGGGTGCCGGCGGAATCCTCTTGGGTTTCTTGTCTTGCCCAAGGGCAAGCAGGTGCGCAGGTTTAGGGGGCACTACAGACGCAGAGGTCCAGACAAGGCAACAAGAGCAGAGCAGGAGAGACACATGAGGCAAATGGAATCAGGCAACACGAATAAATCCCAGAGAGAAAACCTCCATGACTGAGTCTTTGTTGTTAAGCCCGGTTGTTTTCTTGCAAATACAAAAACTTCAAAGCAAAGTAAAGTAAAAAAAAGGAACATATACTATCGCTGCAGCGTAAAAAACCAACCCTGAGCTTCAACTATGAGCCAACTTCCTTATTTCAGAACAGGATGCTGAGATCTGTGCGTGGTTTCAGTCAGTTCAAAAGAAAGAGCAAGCGCACGTAAGAAAAAGAAATAAATAAATAAATGACTGGGCTGACTTTAAAAATGAACCGGTGCATTCCTGCACACGACACGCAAATGTCAGTGCGTGAAGCCTGCACTGTATTTGCATGTCTGTTAAAACCTTTCTGTCTAATGAGGAAATCTACGCTACACTTGGATTTGGGAACATTTCTTTTGTGTGTCTGTGAACGTCAGATAAAATAAGAGAGTTTTCATAACAATGTTGTGATAATACAGACTTTTTATTAAACCTGTGATTTCCCTGAGACAGGTAAGAAAACCACTTTTTTAAAGATTATTTAATACTAAGAAAATTTAAAAAATACTTGAAGGCATGATCAACAAGAATAGAAAAAGCATTTATTCAATAATTACACAAAATAAGTCATTGATGTCATGTTTTTTTTCATTTTTACAATATATTGATGACCAATGATGACCATTTTGTTGATGAATATTATAATTGATCAATTTTATAGCATTATTAAAAAGCTAAAGAAAGTAATATGCAATAAAAGTGCGTATTTGCAGTGGAATATAGTGTCATGATGCACAAACACAATATATATGAGATGTGCAATAGCTTTTTTTAGTTTTTTTTTTTACAGTATTTGACCAGAGGGAAGTGAAGTGAAGCCCGGTTTTAGTTCCTGCTCCACAGATTTCCTGCCCGCCGGGTTATTACTTCCCCGCCAGTGATCTGAGAGCTGCTCTCTCAGGATAAACTGAGTGGAATAAAACTGCTTTAGAGAGGAAGTTCATCCTGTCAGGTGGGAGACACTGCACTGTATCACATGCACCGTCAGTCTGTGCTTAGAAATATGGCACTCCTTTTTTGCCCGCTGGACAAAAAAGACATAAAAATGTGAACGGCTTTGTCTTTGAGACACTTAAAAAGGAGACAATTCATTCCAATAGATTCTGAGAGATCATCGTTTCTGACTGCAGGGCTGGATTGTTGAGTATGGAGCCTTCCCTGTGTGCACATGGGTTTCCTCCCACAGTCCAAAAACATGCAGATTTGGGGATTAGGTAAATTGGACACTATTTTAGTTTAATTAGCAGGAAAATGGTGTAAAATCACATGTTGCGGCTAAAGCTGACATTGTCACCGAGGATGACTTCATTTATCTCCTCCATCTTGAGGATCTTTCTGCCTTTCCCTGCGTGAAGTGATGGTAGATTTAACATTTAAGTAGAAAATGCCACACTGGGGTCTGGAGAATCACAGGCTCGCACTGCAGCCAATTTTGACAGTGTGGAAAAATCAAAGGCATAAATAATCAAATTAATGACGGCCAGGTTTCACTTCGCGTTCTCAGTTTCTCAAACCAGCTCCTATTCCTCCTGCCACATAAAGTGCCGTCCCAAACTAATGAACGCTGAGTGGACGTGGCTTAGCAAACCTTTGGCGGCAAGTCTCCATCGACCTGGTGCAACATGGAGGTGCAGATACATCCCTACAGATACAGGAGTTCAGTGTACCTCCATTCAAACACCCAAAAAAGGTCAACTGTGCTTAGGAAAACATGTTGTCTAATAAAACAACAGACTTGTTTATATTATGATATCTTAGGGTAACACTTGGAACAAAATTGCTAAAACTGTGGACAAGTTTTCCTTTTCAGTGTTGACTGTGTGGGTTTCTTGAGGGAATAAACAAAACAAGTGACTATCACAGGTCTACAACTCACACAGGGAAGGGAACACAAAGCAAACACAGGAACTTTATACTGCGAGGGGCGGGGCAGACAATCACACACAGGTGTGACACATTCAGGTTATCAAAAAAGGCGGGAAACGGGAAATGTTATCAGGAAGATGAAAAAAATATATACAGATAATACAATATCAAACACGTTTTAATGTAAAAAGTAAAAAGGGAACTTTACTAAAGGAGAATGTGACACTTTGTGTATCTCAGATCTTTAGAGACAAGTGTGTTTCACTACCTCTAGTTGGTTCCATTATCTGAACTATCATGGTTACATTTTTGATAAACTAAGTGCACTTACAGAAAGTTAGATTATGTTAAAGAGCTATACTTTCAATAGATTTATATTTCTTTTTTTAGACATTTCTATAATCATAGTAATGATGTGAAATGGGGACATTTCACATACATTAAAAAGTCCAAACTGAACTTTTGCACCAAAGATTCCGCCACAATAAAAGACATTAATAACAAGAAAGCAACCTTTACTTTGGGCGCATATATTATTTTCTCACAATCTGTATAAATATGCACTGTACTCCCCAAATATGCATATTTGCACATATTTGTATGTTCTGTTGTGGGATTTACAACAAAAAGGATGAACAGGTTTGAGAGAAATCCAGTGTCCTGACTAACATGAATGTCATCACTAACACCTTGAGCTTTCCTGTTCAAACATGTGAAAATGGAGGGAAAACAATCACCTCAAACGTAGCGTGAACAATGAACTGAAAGTAAAAGCTGCACAAAAGCCCTTCTGTCGATGTTTAACTCATTAAAAACGCCTCTTTGTCACAGAGATCCACAATCTAGGTCACAGGGTTCTGTGCACATCAGGTGATACTGTCTGCACCTGTGTTCTCCACACAGCTGAGGGCAATCAGTGCGAGCAGGTTATAAAGACAGGACACAGCAGTCGGACTCTGCTCTCCAGAGAGTCAACACCTTCACTTGACTTTCTGTGTTGTTGTTGTTGTTGTTGTTGTTGTTGTTGTTGTTGTTGTTGCTGTTGCTGTTGCTGTTGTTGTTGTTGTTGTTGTTGTTGTTGGTGCTGCTGCTGCTGCTGCTGCTTGTGTTTATGTGTTTTTGGTCATTTACTTTTTATGCCTGTCCTGGTCCACTTCCCTTGTGGATTTAGGTCCATTTTCATTTTGTTTATCCAACAGTTTTTTTTGTAGTAGCTGTCATTTGCTCTGACCTTTTTGTGCCTCTCTGCAGAATTGAGTTCGCTTCAGCAACCCTTAACCTTCATGTTGTGTTTATGGATAAACATAATGTCTCTGTGCATTATTAAAATGCTTACTATGGTCAAATCACAACTTAAAAACACTGACAATATACACTACAGAAGCTTTGCAGTGAATCAATGATTTAAATCAACACAAATGACCGCTAATGGCAGCTGTAAAGCACTTTGGTGACCTGTGGGTCGTCGTAAAGGGCTAAAGAAATAAAGTACATTATATTATGTTACTTTATTTTATTCTACTTTTGGATTTTGAGGAGTGATGTTGGATGAACGAATGAATCTTGCAATTTCCAATGAAATCCAAACCCATCCTGTTACAGTCTCTCTGCCACTGCCCTGCACATGTAACCTCACAGAACTCGCCCCCCCGACTTCTGTTAGCGACAACAAAGTTGTGTTTTCATTGTGTCTGACGGCACAGGTGTGTCACATGTCATTGTGTCTGTGTCTGACAGAGCCAGGGAAATTCCTGAGAAGCTGGAACATAAATTTAAAAACAAATAATCTTTGATCTGTGTGAAAAAGCTGCAGTTTGGCGCACGAGTTCAGACAACAGTCAGGACCCAGGCTATCCTTTCATCCACAGGTGTAAAGCCCACAAACCCCACAGTCAGAGAGTCTGGGGGTTATCATACAGCCTGGCCTTCCGCCGCCTCTCACCCAGAGCAGCTCCAGCAAAGGGAGCAGAGTCCACCCCCTCTCAAGGACTTAAGAACCAGAGCTGACGCTATGTGTCGAGGTCAGGGCGACTGTGTCGAGCCGCTATCTCTCAACCTCTTCCACAAGCTCCACCTCCTTTCCTGCCAGAGAGGTTACGTTCATGTGACTGTACAATATGCAAATAATAATAATCTCAGTGGGAGCCACTTCCCTCTTCCCTTCAGCAGCAGTGACCTACTGAGCTGTGAGTGAAAGGGTGAGGCCAGCTGACACGCACCATGTCATAGAAGAGTGTAGAGCTGCAACTATCGATTATTCTCACAACCGATTCATCTCTCGATTAATCGTTTGGTCCATAAAATATCAGAAAGCCTTAAAAAATGTTGATTGGTGTTCGTCACATCCGGACGAATGTCTTGTTTTGACCACAAACAAAAATGATTCACTTTTAATGATTTCTTTGTTATCCAGAGCAAAGAAATGAAGAAAATACTCACATTTAAGAAGCTTAAACAATCAGAAATCTTGTTTTAATCATAAAAAAAGCTTCAAACCGATGAATCGATTATCAAAATACGGCTCAGAAGCAGCGGTCTGATCCTTTTGCACCTTTCATTTTCAACTGACAGCACCTGTCAATCAAACCTGGCCTTGAAGTGGGCGTAACAATATTGATTTACCTTGAGGTTTCTGTGCAGTTGGCGGTCTGGGTGAGGTGCAGGACTGGGGCCGGGGTTTGATGGCGGGTTTGTCGTGACATGGTCTAGTGGTGGGACCTTTCTTAACCAGCGGCGGCGAACACAGATAGTCCACTGATCCACACTGGTACTGCAGAGAGGAGGCGGGGAGATCTGCGTGGAAGACATGAGACGGGAAAACAAAATCAGGCGTTGATCGGAAATCATGCAAATCGTCCTCATGCACAACCCAGTTTTAATCCCGGGGATTGAAACGAGAACACAGCCGAAGGTGAACGACCTTGAGCTCGGGGTGGGGAACAGAGAGGTGAAAGGAACCTCAGGAGCATCGATCCTGACACCAGGCCCTGAGGCTGTGGACAGAGAGACCTGCACAGGCTGCATATTGCTTTCCCGTCTCGCTTTTTCTGATAGACCCCACATCTGACTGACTCCATCAAATCTTCATTAGACACCATCTGTAAATAGCTCTGTGTGTGTGTGTGTGTGTGTGTGTGAGGGAGAAAATAGCTCGATAATAGAACCACATCAAAAAAGCCTTTCTTTGTGATGGTGTCCCGTCCTGAAATGTGTTTCATTGATTTTATTGTCTCGCACTGAACAAATAAAACAGGGCGTATTTGTTTATGTATAAGCCAGGTGATGTTTATCGACCATAAAGAACTTGATAGGCTAATTTGTTCCGACTAAAGATATAAATTAAGGCGACTAATTGACTAAAAACCAGTTTGATGAACCCAGTGAACAAAGTTTCTGTTTACAGAACAAATTGAGATTGCAATCAATTACAATATTTAAATAATAATCCTTCCAGTTTCAATAGGGTTCTTGCAACCTTGTTGCTCGAACCCTAAAAAGTCATTAAGATTCACATCTTAAATAAATATGACATAATTTGAACTTACTTTGGTTATATGTCCACGTAATGTTTGTTTTTGTTTATTTTCCTTCTTTTTTATTGTATACAAAATGTATACTTTCTGTACTGTGCACTGATATACTGTGAAAGGCAGATATTATCAGATTGTTCTTCTTTCTGCTTCCTTTTCATTCTTTTTTTATATCAGTTTCATTAGAAGGCCCTATTTTATGTTACATTTCTTAAATTAATATAAATAAACATGACAAACAATCACCCCATTCATAAATGTTCTGGTGTCTTTTCTCTAACAGAAAAAAACCCAAACAGCACGGGTTTATTGACAAACAATAATCAAACCCAATATGAAACAATAAAACCAAATATACAGTAAATCTGCTTCGTGTTATGCAGTTTTAAGCAGATTTTATCCTGTTTTGTGAAAGTAAATAACGACACTTAGTGCCAGTGTTTTTAAAGTCTCCGTGAACATGAGTGATGCTCACATGGTTTGGTAGTTTTGGTCTTTGCTGACAAGGAAGGGGAAGATTTGGAATATTACCAGACGTGTCCTTTTGTTATCAGTTGTTTTGTCGCGCCGTGTCCTGGCATGTCTAATGTGGTGTTTCATGCTGTGAGCTCCTCGCAGTGACAGGAGGACATTTCAGTCTCTATAATGAGTCCTGTTACGCTGTCTGCTCCATGTGGCACACACACACACACACACACACACACACACTACAGGCTCTCCCACCATCTTTGCAGTAACAGTAGGAAAAGATTTCAACTCCTAAAGAACACAGACATGCAGGATCACGGCGGCTACAGTGTGTATGTTTTATATCAGATTATCCTTTGCCGTGGTTTCTGCTAATCCAGTCTCTAAATAAGAGGTAACTTGAGGGAAAACCTTGACCTATGATCGAGTGAGTCCTTCATGGTGAGGAACTCTCTGACCCAACACTGGCCCGGGGTTGTTTCCTGGGAAAAACAAACAGCGGCGGAAGACGGACTCATAGGGGCTGGCAGCGTAGCCGTGGTTACCTGGGGGCAAAAACCTGGCCCACATATCAAACATCCCAACACCAAACAGGAACTTGACGACACAGCAGAGAGAGAAAAGAGCTGACACTCACAGCGGAGCAGAATTAAAGTCTTTTTAAAACGAATAATAAAATGAAAGTAAACGAGGAATATAAATTGTTATATTGTGAGAAAAAGAGCAGGTTATTACGCGACGTTACCTTGCCTCCACTTGCTCAGTCTCACGTATCCAAAGGGCAAAGAACAAGAAGGAAAAACCTCTCACACAAGCCGGCCGGTGTCAAAACAAATCCTGCCCTCCCAGTTTACCACTGAAGGCAGCTCTGTGGCAAACACACACACACACACACACACACACTACACTCCTCTGTCCTTTTCCCATGTGCGTTGGAGGAGTTGACACCTCTCTGTTCACTTGCCAAACCTGATCCAAGCACCTCCTCCCCGGGGCCAAAGTAACACAAGTGTGTGTCACTGTTGATCCGAGCGCAGCCTTCACTGCAGCAGACACATGACAATACTGACACCAAAACACCGTCTGACGTGACGTGAATGGGACCAGTTAGTCACCCAGTGGAATGAGAGTTTAATCGTGTCATTTTTGCAAAAAAACTCGGGAGATTCGTCAAAATCAAGCACCGTGAACCAATTTTCTCACTTCCCAGGACAGGAATTACATTTCCAAGGACATTATCACCGCCGCACCCTTTCGCCTGCGTGTCACCGTGACAACATTTCCCTTCATATCAGTTCCTATAACGTCCTGGGGCCAAAGTAATTAGGCAGAGGGACAAATTGCATTTCGTCCCATCTGTACATCGGGGGGCGTGCATACTCTTTTTTAAGACAAAGGTGTGGTGAATGTTTTTGGAATGTAAACTGAAATTCTTCATGACAGTGAGGGAAACTCTCAGAACAACGCTGATACCTCCAGGTGTGCGAGGGAGACACAGTGTGTGAAACACACTGTACGTGATTTCACATCCTCTTTCTGCTCAAGTGGCCTCATAGAGCTTCCGGTGGAAATGAAGAAATTTGTCACCTATAAAAAGTCTTTAAAAAACTGCAGACATGATTGTAAACTGACCTTATTCTGAATCAAAGTGTGTTTTCTTGAGTTTCTAATGATATCAGAATACACAACATATTGATGAGATTTTGTGATTCTAGTTCACACATGATTGTATCATCATATAATCTTGGTCAATACCAGATTAACATCAATGCAAATACAAACGAATCTTATCTGGAATTAGAAACTATTCAGCTGTTGGCGCGAGTCGCTCACAGAATATTCCACTCATATTTCCGTGGACATGTTACAGAGCGTCGTGTGATGATGACTCACGTCCACTGCTGTGAAATCTAATCTGATTACAACACATGCATAGCAACACACAACACACGGCAACACAACAGTAGCAACTCAAATTTTAAAAGACGCAGGAGTACCGTCGATTTGAAATTTTACATATTCTGACGAGTCACCTTAGTTTGAATAATCCCAGATTGTGTTTGTGACGTTTTGAAAGGTTTTCTAGTGGAAACTTTCATATTTCCACCCACATTTCACCAAGTGTAGTCTGATTATGAGTCTCGCTTTCACACTCCCTTGGCTGTGAAAGCCCTTAATAATCTGATTACTCTGGTAACACGTGGCAACACAAACTCAGCAACTAAGAAAATGATAATAATGATTTTATTCCTAAAGATTTTTTTTATAATTTATGCTGCACTGAACAGGGAGGCAGGGCAGATGTTGCAGGAGTCAGGGGTGAGGTAGTTTATGGACGAGTAAAAAAAAATGAGCAGCTGCATCGTGGACAGGTTGGGAGTTTTCCGTGTCTCGACGTGTCCTAATCTGATTATTGCTCCTTCAGGGTATGACCTTATGCAGGTTCCAGTAATCACAAAATGCCATTTACAGTTTATGGCTTTGCGTCTTATTCAGGTTAAGGTTTCAGGCGTCATCCACGTGGAAACACAACCTCTTCCTATACGAACACACTGTGTATGAACTCAAAACACAAGAAGACGAGCATAACGATGAAGATGGCAACAGCAAAGAGACGCAGGGCCATGACATTATCATTTCCCCAAAGTTTTATACATGCAAGGGCAGCATTTGATGAATGTTTTCCAAAAATAGTGTTTTTAGAGCTCCCTAAACGGCGCTTCCATGTGGATAAAAAGCTTATACAACACACAGATTTTGCAGGTTTTCCTAAAACTAGTTCGAGTGATATCAGAAAACAGCCGTCAAACACGAGCTTTTACCAAACACATGAACCAACAAAGTACGACCATATCATCAGGTCCATTAACCTTCACAGTCACAACTAAATGTGAGGATCAACCAAACTGTCCATATGTCTCTTACTCCAATGTGTCCTCACAAAGACACACACACACACACACGTGCACAGACCCGGCTGACTGTCAGTCAGTGACAACCCTGAGGCGACTCACTCAGAGTCATTTATTTCCCATCATCCCTTGAGTACAGTTCTCCTGGCCCAGTGCTGTCTGGGAGACGGAGTACTTGGAATCAGCAGTATGTCCCCAGTCATTCAGGCAGTCAGTCAATCAGGTCTCCGCCCCACAAACCAACCCCTGGTGAGGGTGAGCTGACAACCACGCTCCATCACTTCATTCACACCCATCCATCCCCCAATTCCTCCACTGAATCCGAGTATGTCGCCTCATTATTCCCACATTGCTGTGAAATTCCTCATATTCTCGTTTTCTTTCTCCGCCGGCATTTTAAACTCTGTTCTCCTGCCCTGAACCATATTGATCCGTTTATCCTGAAGGACTGAGTCAAAGACGAGCAGTCTACTGTCTAATTATACCGGCCATTGAGCCACTTCTAGGCTCTCACATGCAGACTTGCCTCAATGCCTCTTTTTAATAAGATAAAGAATAGAATGAAACCCTGTAAAGAGATAATATTTGAAGAATAATGTCCATCCCTCCTGTGGCTACCATCACTGTGCAGCAGGAGTTAAGGCCCTGGTTTACATCCGTGCACCAGATTTTGGAGGCGTGTGCAAAGAGAAACTTATATCCAGCCTCGCTCACCGAGCAGAAAAACCTTGTCGAGGACAGAAGTAGGAGAGTCCTCCGAGCCTCGACCTGCTGACACCCCAAATCCCCACTCAAACCAGACGTGTCCGAGAGAGCTGTAGCATCGTTCTCTTCTTCTTTGGTAGGAATGCGTCCTATTCCCTTGTGTCCGGACTTGTACCGCCACCCGATGGTGAAGCGAGATACCGCAGGAACCTGACGTGTGAGTGTACCAGGGCCTTTAGAGCTTGTGATTATTCAGATTTTTTTTTATATATGTTCAGTTAAACTTAATGTGCAACAGAGGAGATAAAATCGTCATATTGGAGAAAATATTTGACATATTTTTGTGGGACTGGAAATCAGAGATAAAGGGTGGTGCATCACTTTCAGAGAATGTGTTTCAGGAAATGGAGAGAGAGGAAATATTGGTGACTGATCAACAGCAGGAACAGATTCTCAGTCTATGACAATCAGCAGATTTCTGTCAAAGGGGAACAAGGCTGCCAACTTTCACTCACAAACACACACACACACACACACACACACACACACACACACGGCAGGCACATAAGGCTCAACAGTGGCATCTGGCAGCAGATTACAAACCTACTGTATATTTGTCTATGTCTCTCCCTGCGCTCGTGTCATAACCAGTCACATTCTGACCTTGACGCTACTGTGTCAAGGTCGTCTGTTGTGCTGTTTAAGAGTTACGGCTGTGCCTTAGGTTTCACTGGTATCATGGCGTCCCAGAGGCCGGTGATGGGGTGATGGGGTGGGGTAAGTCCTCTTGTTGGGTCCGTCCTCTCCCCCTAAATCAGGCCAGTGAGCACAGCACGCACACACGGACACGTCTCCCACACACTCATCGGGAGGATTTCAACAGCTCCCACAGATTAGGACCACACAGTTCAGTCTGAATAACACAGGGAGGCTGCAAAGAGGATGAGATTATAACGGATGCCTCGAACGTGTTGAGGGAAGGAAGGAAGAGCTGGCGATAGCTGACAACTTTATTTATTCATGGCTACTGGGACTTGAGAGTGTTTAGAAACAAATTATAGACTCTAGCTGGAATAGGAAGGAAGGAAGGAAGGAAGGAAGGAAGGAAGGAAGTGTCAACATGTGAAGAATTGTTTGTGTCACTGTTGTGTCACTTAAACATAAATATAATCTGGTTGTATGATGCGATACATGGTCCACGATACCAATTATATCACGATACAACGATTCTGTGGTGATCGATATGACGATACATTGCGATCTCTGTCTGAACTGAAGAAGACAAACACGTCCGTGAAAAGTTAAAAGTACAGGATTTCTCTATCGGGGCGTCTCTTAATGTAGCTTTAGTAGTAGTAGTTTTATTGCAACATACTTTGACTTTTACTTGAGTATATATTTGAAGAAAGAACAGTACTTTTACGCCCTTCCTTTTGGCTAAGTGACGGTCGTTACTTTATTTTTTAATATCTTTTTTTTTATTACATGCGCAATCTATTTCTCTCCCTGTTGACGATAGCTGACAAAATCTTGCCAATCAAATGCAGCCATTTGAGTCACATGACAACACTTACAGCTGTTAGCCGCAGATTTTGGCTCCAAGTGGACTTAAAACACACCAGTGGCTCGTTGTTTAATGTGTCCGACACCGAGGCTCTGGTCTCCGGTTTCTGGCCTCTTGTCTCCGGGTTTCACATTATATTGTGTCTATTTTGTACCGTTTGTGTTATTTTGAATATTTCAAAAATAATCCGGAGAAACTCAGTACTTGTACTTGAGTAGTCATTTCACTGCATCCTTTTTTACTCCTACTCGAGTAATTATTATCTTAAAGTAACAGTACTATGACTTGAGTAATTTTTGTGGCTATACTACCCACCTCTGAGCGCCACCATGAGGAGACATGAAGTATCTTCTTACGCAAATAATATCCTCAAAGCAACCAATCCTTTCTGTTCTGCAAAGGTCACTGTATTTGCTGACTTGTCTGGTAAAGGGAGGAGTGAGCAGTCTGCTAATGCTTCCACACTAGACCTTTAATATCACAGTGGCATCATCCGTATATTGCCCCAGATAAATCAAGTTGCTCTAAAGAGAATCTGCCTTAGTCCGCCTGTGAGATGGCAAAGTGGTCTGCTATCACCATGGCAACATTGTTGATCTATATTACCAATATAGTAGGTAGGTCAGGATGAACCATAAAGAACTGTGTGTGGGTTTTTTCTTTCTTTCTTTCTTTCTGTTAGGGAGCCACACAGAACAGAAGTGGACTCATAAATAAGGAGTAAATCAGAAAGCATCCCCACTATTGTCCTTTATGTTTCCACAGGAGAAGAGAGAATCTGTCGGCTCATCTCACGAGCAGAGAGGACGACGGCCTCTTTGTGTTGTTCATACGCAAAGATTCTCCTACTTTTCCTGACGCACGCACGGCAGCATATTCAACCCAAGACATTATGCATGAGCCGTGCATGTGGACATGTGTCAAACAGCAGTCTTTATTCCCCCGATGACGCGTCCTGCTGAGTGGACAGAAGAAAAGCTGAGGGTGAGGGATGATACAGTCACTGACCTTTTCCCTGCAGCATGACTCAACAGTCTGGCTGCAGCGTAAGTCAGCGGAGAACACTCAGCGTTGACAGTAAGTGGCACAATGATGAGAAGACAAAGCCGAGAGGGCGGATTAAAATTTCATATTTATCATCAAACATTAACGTGACGAGCTGCAAATGAACAGGTCGGCTCTGGAATTCTGGCTATTCACGGATACACAATATTGTATGCCTTAAATAAACCACCTCTGTATATTTAAAATAAACACTCATAAAAACCAAAACATTGATTCATATTGCTTAACCCTTCAACACGTATCACAGACGACACGTTTGCACAAGCGCACTTTGCATTGCAACTGTTTCTGAAAACTGAGATGTCGCACATTAAAGCCAACATGTGGTTATTACGGTAATTTCACTCGCGCTCTTGCAGGAAGCCGGAGAATCGGTATGTTTTTGTCGCCAGAGAGGAGAGAGTTGGAAATGTGTTTACATGTTGAGACTGGAAAAATGTTTTTGTAAATCTGTTTTAAACTGTATTCTAATTCTAATTTAATACACAAACTCTGCTGTTCACATACAACATTTCTCAATAAAACCTTTAGTTTTTCTTCATTTTAAATTGTTAATACACTATTTAAACATGCAGAAAACTGTAAACAACTGCCCTGCCAGATACTGGACAAAAACACTAACTCACAGGACATTTTCTGACCCTTTTATAGTTAAAATAAGAAATGAGACTGCAATATTTCCCCCACATTCATGCAGCAGTGTTGGCCACCACAGATTTTTAAATGCCAACATTTCACATGATCATTAATACACTTTTTTTTTTTTTTAAATATCATTATTAAACCTTTACTTAACCAGGTAAAACCCACATTGAGATTAAAAATCTCTTTTTCAAGTGTGTCCTGGTCAAAACAATTGTCAGTCAGCAGCCAAACAGACTGTAAAAACATAAAGTAAGCAATCTTCAGGATCACAATGATAATCATAAATCTACATAGACATGTGTTGCGCTCATGATTATGACTCATAACTTGCAAAAGATTAAAGTGAGCAGCAAAAGCTGAACATTAAGATGTCAGAAGACAAAAATTCATATTATTAAGTCATTTAATAATAAAACTAAAAGGTTAACACTAAACTGAGCAGCATTAATCATGTTTTGGTTGAATAATAATTGGTTGCTACTGTTTGCAGTGCATTCCTGTGTTCTGTTTTTTTTGGGTTTTTTTTAAAAACACACCCACATATGCTCATTAATTTTGGTGAGACAGAGTTATCAGATTCCTGGCCCCACCCACGACTACCACAACAGCTACAGGAGGACATTTATGAGGCGCAGTGCAGAGGTAGGTCCCTGTTTGTCTGCAGTGCAGTAGCCAAGAGCATTACTGTAAAGGAAGCTGCCACAGATTAGCAATTAGGGCAAACGCAGACAGAAGAACAAGGCAGTTTATAAAGCTGCCCGACTGTCCCAGAAACTACTGAAGGCTGTTACTGTGGCCGCTCTCAATGGAGGCTTTCACTGTGTGACCTGACAGGCAGTTAAATAGCACAACAACCAGGGCAGAGCTGAGCCGGGATCCCATCATTCATTCGTCCTCTCAACACATACACACCTTCACCAGCAAGAAGAATCAGAAGTGCTGGTGCTGGAAAATTACTCCAGATCCTTCCATTCCCACAAGGCAGAACCTGTGTCAACAAACACAGGTCTGCTTCATGAATCATCAGCCCCCAAAGCCTGAAATAGCATTTTCAAAACAAATTTCCATCATTCCCTGTCCTAATAAAGCCACACAGGAACGCAGACGATGCAGCTGAATCTTCCGGTGCTGGACTGAATCATCCTGAGCCGTCTCTCAAGTGTGAGAGTATGGATTATTTTGTTTTATATCGATCGCTGGGATTAACCACTCAGCGTGGTGGACAGAAGCAGTTAAAAACAGATGACGCGTGTGATTGATTAATCGCTCACTGACTGATTACTTTGACATTTAGCACATGTTGACATCTATGCATGCAAACACATACTGTACTGTGTATTCATGTACACGCAGCTGCTGCTGCTGCTGCTGCTGCTGTTTGACTTTCCAGAAACCCATTTACTGTGCAGCACCGCACAAATTACAACGACACTTAACTCATGTCAACATTCTCACCATTGCATGTGATCTGTTCACATTTTATAGTGCAGCGACCGCAGGGAAAAACACTCAGCGGCGACCGAAAACATGGCCACGACCAAATGGCTCCCTTTCCAAAATAAAACGCGAAACCCCCACACGGAGAGAACATTTCACAGCAACAAAAACACACAAAAACACACAAAAACACACAAAAACACACAAAAACACACCTCTAAAAGCCACAGAATTGCACCTCTGGAAAACCAGGGCTCTCCTCCCCTGACAGCAGAACAACAAGAGGAAGTGGTGATCACAGAACATGCACCAATGAATTCAGCTTTTCCACTTACATGTGGACGTTTGCTGGAAAGTTGGTGTTTATAATTAAAAGGAGAGTTTCCCCAAGAGGGATGTGGATATTTTGGAGTGAATTATAGGGCGCTAGTGTTCACAGCTACAATAAATGATGCTTTTGGAGAGAGTTAAATGATAATATTTTCCTGACAAACATATTTGTGAATCAGATTTTTCAAAAAGTAAATTGACCAATTTACCAACAACTTAACTAATTACTTATTACAAAAACTTGGTGAAATAATGATGTAACATCAATAAAAAAAAGTACTTTTTGTGCCTATACGCATTGTACACAAAGAGGTGTGGTGTTTTTTTTACAACATTTTCTTGTGCTCCTTGAAATTATGATATTTAGGCGCTTAAAAATGAGGAAGTTACCAATTTTTTGGAAAACCAGCTAGAGGTAAAAAGTTGGAAATGCGCTGCTTGACTTTAAAGTAATTTGTTTATTTACTTTTAAATAAATATAGAAGAAGAACAGTAGATTAATCCAGGACAGAGGTGGAAATGGTCACGGTTTAAAGCCAGACGTGTTCTTGTGTTGTACGGGGAACATTAAGAACAGTATAAAATACTGTAAGTAAGTAAATATTTGGTGTAGTAGTGTATAAACTGAGTTGTGTGTAAAACAAATGGGGCAGTTTATAGTTTATACCTCTGCCAACTCCTTTTCAAACATGTGACAAGATGTAAATGTAATGTGTTGTCATTATAAATAAATAAATAAATAAATACAAACTATCCATCAACAGTCCATTGGATATTATGGGTGAATGAATGAATGAATGAATGAATAATGAAATATTGGACAACGATAAAATAAAGTAGACGGGCTAAGTAAAATAATCACAAATCTAAAAAGGTGTTAGGAGGCAGGATTTGAAGAAGAGGAAAGAGTCACAATCTCAAATTTCAGCACCACATTCCTCCACATCGTCCCCGCCCCCCACCCACACCCACACACACACACACACACACACACACAGGCATTCACTTTACAACTTTATCCAAAGGTAGCTGAAGGTGACGTGGACGCTGCTGTCTGCACCTCCCTGCATCTGTTCCTGGCAGGATGGATGTGAGCATGTGGAGGGGAGTGTCTATCAGGCTGCTGACAGTCAAAGGGTCCCAGAGCGGAACAGCTCAGCCCAGAACGGGTCATTACGCTGACCCCGTCCAGTCCAGCTCAGTCCAGTGTGGTTGGTCTGAGGCAGTAAGGGTGTGTCGATGTAGAGGAGGTTGTGTTGATGAAGGGTGAGGAGCAGGTTATAATACTTTGTCCTCTCCTCTGTGCTGATGCACACTGGACTCTCACCAACGTACACACACAAAGATAAAAAAAAGGTCACCGTGCTCTCGAAAGAAAAAGAAACTTCTTTTTTGACGTCAGATGTCACTTGGCTCTTGAACAGCAGCATCAGCAAAGGAGGGATCTCTCTCTCCAGCGAGGTGTTGTTGAAGTGATCACCTCCTGTCACTCAGTGACATTAGATCATTAGTCAGACTAAAGGCTAGGGTGCGCCCTGTGTCAGCTGGGGTTTGGCACCAACACTCCGTGACCCTCATGTGGAGGATAAAGCAGTAGAAGATGGATGGATGGATGGATGTAAAGTTAGACTAATACACCAGATAATACCATAGGGAATTGAATTAAAAATAAAATAAAAGAAGAAACTGGTAGACAAAACAGTGAGGGAAAACATGGCAAGATTGTTTCAGGAAATGTCTCCATCCACACAAGACGGGAAAGAATGAACCGAGCCGGCGGAAAGAAAGAGGAATAAAGAAACAATAAGTTATCATAAAGCAAACAGGCCAAACAACAGAGTTGACAACGAGACGAGCAACGAATCTAGCTACATAACCGTCACTACTAACACGAGTGAGCTTTATATAGCTGTGTTTACTTCAGACAGAGAGTTGTTCTGACTGTAGACACAGAGAGAGAGGGAGTGCAGCTGACAGTAAAAATACATTTGTTTTCTCCTCCTCCCCTTATATTATGATTCCATTTCACTGTTATTCTTCCACACTTGTTTTTTCCCTTCACTCCCGTGTCTGACGTCGCCGAGGACGGGACATGTTTGAGTGATATCTAGCATCAAGTATGATGACGACAAACAGAGGGACAGTGAATGTCAGCACAAGAGAGCTGCTGAACAAATAGTTTTAATGAACCGTTCTAATGATTCTGTTACACTGAAAACAACTGATTTAACAGTCAATAGTCACTCGTTTGTGTAATTTCATGCAGCCGTGCAGTGATGACTCCGCCCACATTGAGTAGGTACTATTTTGTAGTGAAAAAGTGAACCTAAGCCGCACCGCAGGTGGAAAAGGGGCTTTTAGTGAAACAGCATGAGCTTGTAGCTCGACTATACCATCAAACTGGACTGTTGACACTAAACGAGTGAGTCACTCAACGTCTTTGAAAACCGCCTTCACGTGTCACGTTAACTTTTCTCCTTTTCTTCACAAGACGAGTCCTGAGTGGAAACTTAAATCACGCTGAGGTTTGAGGAGGACAGAATCAGCTAAGACTCGACAAGCCAAGAAACACCAAGAGACATGAACACACACACAAAACACAAAAATCCACACACAAATCACTGTACAAGGAAAGGTCTGTTATAGAAGCCAGGTGTACACGAGACAGACTAATAAAGGCTCCTATTTCCTCACTAATGGCCTCAGTACTTCCCTTTACAGCAGTGCACTGCAGTGCTCACAGCCGTGTTGGTTTAACCACACAGGAGACAACAGCAAGGTCGGCCTCTTATACACCAGACCTGGAGAAGACGTGCTGTCCCACTGCACGGCAGAGATTAATCTGTGCGGTTTGTCATGACTGTGCTATAATCCAAGTGACCCTCTCACCTTACATTAGTGTACCGATGACAGATTTTCTCCACTGGGAATAAAATGAGATAAAACTGTCCTCGTGAAGTGCAAGTCATGTCAGCACAACACCTTCATGTTTAAAGTAAGGGATTCATAGGGCTGCAGTTCTCTTAATCTCCTGAATGTGAGATTAATCTACTGTATGTGCAGATCCCATATATGCACGCACTCTTTATATGTGAGGAACAACAACAGTATATGACGGGGACATCATACACAGTGTCATCTTTTATGAATCCTGTGCTTTCATGTGAAAGGGAAATAACAAAATACATATAGAAACTTAACATTCTCTGTTTTTCTGCCTAAAAACGTGTACGACCACAGACACGACGAACTGTGTAACTGATTTTCAACGTTTTAATCCTGAGAAAGCACAGACGAGACGATCCAAGACGCAGGACCACACACTTGGCGTTTAATGAAACCATTTCAGGGTGGAGATTCCAGGAATATGGGATCTCACAGAAACTCGCGTGACTCCAGAATATAAACAGACGCGGAGGCGGACTGTCGGCGTCGTCCAGTAGCTGTTGTGTGTGCGGCAATTTGATGAAGCCATGGCTCAGAAAATGGAATCGACTTGGTTTGTACAAGTTATGGTTCTACACAAAATTATGCAACATCCGTTATCGCTAATCAAGTTGTTGAGATCAAACATGTTTAATACTAACTACTTGAAATCGGGAAGACTCTGGACTCTCTGGACAGGATTATTTGGCCAGATAATCTGGTCAAACCAGCCTCAAATCATAGACACCCATGATTGGCGGAAGGACAAGATCGGTACCAATATTTTTGCACGTGAAGCAGCAGGTGCGTGCAGGTCTTTGGACCAAACCAGTACATCAGCCAATCAGTCCGTGTGGTCTGCAGCGTACGTACATTATACCCAACTTAAGCCTGTGTAAATCCATCAGGACCAGTACATCAGTACATTAAAGTAGCACCATGTATATATATTTTATTTCATGTCATTTCAACCAAATGAAAACAGTTGCATGTCAGGGACAGGGTAACACTAACTTCAAATGCCTTTCAGGTTCAGGTCAGGCTTGGTAACCACTTTCTCAGACTGTGGTCAGGTTTGGACAACTATCACTATATGAAGAAATAAAAATGGGGAACTTTGGTGTCTAACTCTAAGTGTACACACCATTTGTCATGAAACATCATTTTACACTTGTTCAGGTATGTACCAAATGCTCATAAGGGGCTATTATACTGTCTTCCACACGACCGCTGGCTAAATCACAGGCCTTGCTGGATTTCTGGAGCTGCAGTTGGCAACAGCAGGCGGCTCCGTCATCTGTTACCTGCATTATCTGCAACAGCTTGTCTCTGAAGGGGGTCTGAAAGGCGAGGCGAGGATTGATCAAAGGGCGCCCAATTAGATGACTATTGTTGCTACAGCAGAAAATCCACGAGGGACGCATGAAATCAGCCCTGGGCTAGAGCCGCTTCTATACATCCCCCCTGGGTAATTCCACACAATATTTCACAGCACGTCTGGGATGTTGGCCCAGTTAGCTTGATATCAGTAGCAGCACACAAATGCGAGATAACCACATTCTTCCTGTCTTTGTCTTTTCCACATTTTCTTTTTTTTTGCTTGCAGGAAACATCACTCCAGCTTTGTCAACTGCAAAAGTAGGAGATCACGGAAGAACGGCTTACTGTCCTGAAATTCACCATTTATGGTAGCTCCCCTGGTTACTGCCTGTGTGCAGCTCCATGTGCACACAGGTACTGACTGAGTCTCCACTTTACGAGGAGTCGGTAAAGCCTCTCTCCCCTTCACCCCCCGATGCGAGCGAGGCAGCGAAGGATTTTTCCAGTCAAACATCCCTCAAGGAGAGTATATTTTTGAATAAAGTAGGTAGCTCACATGCATGAATGCATGCAAACAAGCATGTACAGACATAAAAAGAACACATACACACGTGTACGGCACTGCCCTGCAGCAGAAAGTCAATAAATATCTTATTACCGGGCACTGGAGGCCGAGCCTCATCCTCTCCAGAGCAGTGGGACACAACTACAAAGACAGTTTTAGTATTGACACTAAAACCTGTTTGAAGTGAGTCTTAAAATGGTAGACAAGAATCAGATGCACACAAGCTCTTCCCTAATGACGGAGGTCAGATTAACGACGGTTGGTTTTATCGCTGTGATTTGTCTCATTTCTCATTTGTCCTCCGCTCGGATGTAAAAGTCTCATACAAAGACAACACACACACACACACACACACACACATGCTCCGGCGGAGACATGAGAGCTCCCGACCCTTTACGACTGGTCGCACGGAGCGAATGGTGAAGTACAGAAGCACGGGACACGGGAAAACAAAACTCACGTGTCTTCTTACTGGCCCGACATACAGGCTGGACTCATGATGGGCTACAAGTGCAATTTGCATCACTGTAGTTACTAGAACTGAAACGATTCATCGTTTAATCAATTATTAATCGATTACTAGATTAATCGACAACTATTTTGTTCATTGATTCATCGTTTTTGAAGCTTTTTTCATGATTAAACAAGATTTCCGATGGTTTAAGCTTCTTACATGTGAGTATTTTCTTCATTTCTTTGCTCTGGATAACAAAGAAGAAACAAAGAAATCATTAAAAGTGAATCATTTTGGTTTGTGGACAAAACAAGACATTTGAGAGCATCATCATTTCCGGGTTTGATGAAATGGATTTCTGATATTTTATGGCCCAAACGATTAATCGAGAAAATAATCGTCAGATTAATCGATTATGAAAATAATCGTTAGTTGCAGCTCTATATAGTAGTTACGCGACAGTTTGTGCTCGAGTTTGTGCCGGAGAGTCAGCGTCTTTGTCGCCAGAGAGGAGAGCGTGGGAACAACAACAACACCTGTACGGAAGTTTCCAGAGACAGCAAAATATGTTTCATACTGTTCCAATTTCAAATTGAACACGCAAAATCTGTTGTTCATTTACGACTGCAGTGTTTTTCCTTTTTTTAACATGCAGTAAATTGCAAATAACTGCCAGATATTGGAAGTTATTCTGGAATAAATAACGGGCAAAAGCCTTGAGTTACAGGACATTCTCTGGTCCTTTCTGTGGTTAAATGAAGCATGTTGGCGTTATATGCTACATCACTTCCGGTAAACAAAGTGGCGTCCATGTCTCACTCTGATTTTTTTATCTTTATTTTTTACTGATTCCTCTAATTATCCTGCCAGCACCACCCGAGAGTGCAGGAAGACCCCAGGTGCCCTGGGTTAAGAGGAAGTTGTGGGTATAATTACGAGTGTGTGATGGAGTACAGTAATCACGATGACATGCTAAATATGGTATTTGTGTGTGTGTGTGTGACTCGATTGGTATCACCACAACTTCTCCTGGATCTCTGACCAATAAAGAGCAGAAAATGGAAGATAAAAACCACAAGAATGGCTTTGATGGCTTCATACAGTATCTCAGTGTGGATAATAATAATTAAAAAAAGGTTGTAATTGTGGAAACTAATGGCTGGTGTAGCGTGAAAGTCTCTACATAACAGACCCGCCCTTGTATTAAATAGTTGTGGACACTGTGGGCTGAAGACATCCTGTCCTTTGGTTTGTGTCTGAAAGTAAACCTGTGCAGACGTACAGTAGAGGGAAAGAAAGAAAGCCAGTGAAACATGACTCACTAGTTTTTCCACTGCCAAAGGGTTCGAGGATTTTTGCCTTTTTTTACATGAGGTTACTGTGCGAGTCTTTGTGCTCCGACCTTGAGAACAGACAGGCTCTACACGGGCAGCCTCACCATGAATGCCAGCTCACTGGTCTCACAGTTTGACTGACGGATCATGACGAAGCACAAACTACACCGCCAACCACACTACTTATGGTCATGTAGTTACAGGAGGTACATGTATTTTGAAAAATGCGTTTTAAAAACGAGATTGAATTTGAAAACATGGAAGTGTAATCTCTGTAATATTTCCTCTAGGGACATCTGAAGACATGTGCAGCCCTAATTTACTGTATCTTTAAAGTAGGATGCCTATATGTTCAGTCATTTAAATCTTATCTAGTATTTATGGATCATATCAGACTGTGTCATCGGTCTCCATGGTGATTTTTGGTGTGTTGCACTTCCCGTTTCTGCCACATTGGTTGTTTTTGATGACAGAACACGAGTCGCCGGGGGAAAAAAACACTAAAAGTCAAACTCCTCGACTGCGTTTGGAAAGAAATCCGTCATAGATCCACAGACTTTGGTGAAAATGAGGTAGAATTTGGTTGCGGTTGAGTTTTTCCAGTGATTCTGTCCATGAATGAACACGACTGGGAAATCCAGCACCAAGAGCAGCGATCTTACATGAATTACCCTGAAAATAAACACACTTATATGAACATAATCGAGAGGATCACAGCGCTCCGTCGCCAGTGAAGCCTGTAATGTTCCAGGAATCATGACCAGCTGTGCAACACTGGCCCCGGCGCTACTGTATGTGTGTCAGCCAGACTGTGTAACTGCTCGGCTCAGCATTGATCTGGGTCAAAAGGTCGTTGATTAGACAGATCGTCCGTCCCCCCCCCCCCCCCCCCCCTCCAACCATCCCGACCCCCACCTCCAGTCTCTAGGCAATGCCACAGTGTCTGCCACACACTCGGCGTCAGCTCGGCTCACACAGCTGCTGCTGGTTGCCATGGAAACACTCAGACTCCCTGCTCCCTAAGACAACTCCCTCCCGACAGTCGGCTAAATTATAGTGATCCGACGAAACCCACGAACATACCGGCGGTGAGTAACTGGCCGTGCGATGATGCTGAGCTTTTAAAGAAGTGACTGTTATAAAGGTGCCACTGGTGTGAAGACTTGACTTGTGTTCGATACAAGCCTGAGACCACCTACAGCGCACACACATCCACTGGAAGTTGCTATAAAAATAGTCTTGAGTGATGGTTTATCGGAAAGACACCACGGAGGCAATGAACCAAAAACACACTGGCACTGTTTGCACTGCTTCTACTCATCACACATCACTTGTTCAAGGAGGGGGAGACGGGGGGGGGAGGTGGACTGGGGGGGGGGGCGCTCAGCTCTCACTCTTAATTACACAGTGTGCTGTAGATGAAAGAGAAAACCCAGCAAAACTAGAACCACAACAAAAACATCACGTACACTGTCCCACTACTGAAAACACACACACACACACTATACAACACAATACAAGGATGAAGGCGCCCGCCCCCCCCCCCCAACGTACAGAAGCTTCTCCATAAAACATGCAGACTAACATGTATATTTCAAAGAGCAGAGAGAGTTAGCCCACATTTAGCAGACAGCCGCGAGCCCACACACACACACACACACACACACACCCAAACATCACCCAGACACACACACACACACACACACACAGAGGTTTGCTGTTACGCAGCAGCAGCAGCACCTGCAGCCACTCGAAACACACGATAACAAACACACGCACGCACACACACACACACACACACACACGCACAAAGCTAAAGTTCAAATCTGCAAGTTCATTCCGACACAGCAGAGAAACGAGGATCAGTCACTCACCAGCTAAACTGAGTCTGCCATCCGGCTTCACCCTCTATCTGAGATCTCCGCAGGTTCTTTTGGAAAACATGGACCAGAGGAAAACACAAAAGAAAGAAGGAGCAGAGTCCATTTGGGTTCAGCACCAGAACCAGAACCAGAGCCTGGATGTTTCAAACAGAGCTCACAGGGAGGCTGCATGAGGCTGCTACTGCTCTCACTACTCCTGCTCCCTCATTGACTCTCTCTCTCGCTCTGCCCACCACACTGCTTTCCTCATCCTGTTACTCCTCCCCTTCTCTCTCTCTCTCTCTCTCTGACTCTCCCCCCCTCCCTCAAATAAAAAAAGTGCTCCTCCTGTTCTACACTCTCCCTGTCCTGATCCCCACACCATTCAGGAGAGCGCACTCAACAATGCCTCAGCCGCCGCCGCCGCCGCTCTGAAAAGGACCCGGGAGCAGTTCTCAGCCCGGCAATAATGCCTCCCAACTGTCACCATGGAAACTAATGACGGCCCAGCCTGGCAGCAGCAGCAGGAGGAGGGAGAGGGAGAAGGAGGGAGGGAGGGAGGGGGGCAAAGGGGTAGATGGAGAGGGAGAGTTAAGTGAGAAATGGATGAGTGGAGGAGGGAGAGAGGAAAAGAAGTGGCTGAGTAAAAAATGGGGGAAGTGTGTGTGTGTGTCTGCACAGTTGTTGCATGTGTGTGTGTGTGTGTGGGTGGGTGGAGAGGATTTAGGAGGAATCCTGCAGGTAATTGTTGCACACATGGTGCACACATACAGAGCCTGAAACTCACTAGTTATTCTCGTTATTTAACTGTCAATAGAAATGCATACAATCGTCAAAACATCCAGGTTTTTGTTGTAAAAACATTCAATATCTATTTGAACTTGTTTTTGGTCAATTCTAATGTTTGAATATTTGATTCCAGGTCCAGTGCATAGAAATAAGTGACACGGAATAGCGAGACACCAGATTAGAACTCATCTTTTTTATCTCATTCATAAAAAAAGGTTTATTCTAAGGTCATAAAAACCCCAAACATTTAGATTTTAAAGTGATTACACACCACAAAGTCTACAAAGACTGCCAAATAAAGCCTGCACTACATGCTGTATCAAGACGGCGTATTAATCTTGAACCTTTCTGGAAAACAAAGCTCATCTTTAACATCTTTAATTACCCACTGAAGCTAAAAGCATGCATTAAAATGAACTGGAAACTTCCACGTCATCCACATACTGAAATAAAGTGTTCAGATCTGCAGAAAAACTCATTTTTAACTGGCACTGGCATTTTTGTGCCGAAAGTTGAACATGTTCTTGCAAATATCAATAAGAAACATACTTTAAAGCATCTCCACAAAATATCTGCTATGAATAAACGCACACTTTCTTTTCTAAAACACTTTCCTGTATTTATAACGTTAAATGTACAAGTTAATTACCTAAATGATGGTATGTGTATAGTGCATACGCTGATTTTTATCGTTGTAATAACTAATAATAATAATGAATGACTTGTGTTTGTGATCATGTAAATGCTGCAGGTTGCCGTGTCCCTCGGGGGGGCCTCTTTTACCACAAGTCTCCGGGGAGTACATCCACGTGCGACTCCACTTCCCCCCACAGACGTGGACATCACAAAAGCTGCCAGGGTGACGCGCCCAAGCTGCTCCAAACCCCTCTTCATATGCACATATAATTACAACCTAACCTCCTCCTCCTCCTCCTCCTCCTCCATATCTCTCTGTGTCCCCCCCCCTCCCTCTTCCCACTCAATAGTCGGGGTGACGTCGGCCTAAACGATGGGGTGACATCGCCCGACGCCGGCTCTGAACCCACCGGCGCAAATGCCACAGATAACCATGGAAACACTGCTGGAATATCCCTCTGTTCAAAGATGATAACAAGGCTTTTAAAGAGGAGTGAGTAGAAGACGGGGGTTTGAAGGGGAGGGGGGGAGGGGTTTAATTTAGATTCAGGAAACACAGGAGCTTTAAACGTGGAGGTGAGTGAGGAGTGGCTTAACACGGGCCCTGATTGATCCTCCTGTTGAAGCAGCAACACAAACCAGATCCAGTGTAAACCCTCTCACCTCCAGCAGCTCATTAAAGGTCGGCTCTTGCTGAACTGACTGAAATTCTCCACACAGTGAATTATGCATCACACCGGACAGAGGGAGCGAGAGGAGGAGGGAGGATGGAGGAGGAGGATGGAGGAGGAGGACAGGTGCTGCTCTCCATGGCAATAAAGCTGTGGCTCCTCCATCCAGCAGAGCCGCCGAGGTGAAATCTTCTCACATCATTGAGAAAACACTGGAGAAACGCTGTTGCAGCCGCGCCACCCTGAGGGGCAAACCAAATAGGGGGGGGGGGGACCCGTTCCACATAAGAATGGAGCCTTGCCTTTGTGGGTTATCTAATGAGGCATGGAGCTCATGCCCCCTCTTTACACCAAAGGCAGGAATGTGAGCTGTGGGTTCGAGAGGAATGTGGAACCTCTCACCATCAGGTTACCTCATTCCTTTTTTTTTATTATCATTATTATTATTATTGTTATTATTATTATTTTGCACGACAGAGATTCAAGAACCTGTTCAGACATCTGTCCCGGTGATCTGATCGCGTGCAGATTGTGCTCGAGTATATCGACTGGTCGGGTAGAGAAATCCAACAGAATCTGACCTCACCTGCAAATTCATGTGATCACAGGCCTGATTCTGTCCACGTCACTCACACGTCTCCACACTCTGATGACAACCAAAACATAAACTCCCACACGGACCAAAGTGAGACGCTGATTACATGTTGTTTTGTCTTTGACAGACAGACAGTGAATCGCCTTTTTTGTTTAGGGAGCCTGAAAACACTATTTTTGGAAAACGGGTGCCAGATTAGAAATCCTAAAACAGCCATTGTGTTTTTGTGTGTATACAACCCCAATCCCTAATCTCTCGCTCTTCCTGTTGCTCTCGTAAAACCAGAAGATTTCCACGTTGTGGAATAAGCTCCTGCAGAATGAAGCCGGAGTATAGAGGAATGAAACACACGCTGGCACGGTGCTTCCACTCCTCCTGGCGACCGTTAACCACTCTCACTAATTACTAACGACGATCTGTTTCCATCTGACCACAGAGAAGAAACTCACCAACACTGGTCTAAACCTGCGCTGCTCTACTGACCTCAGGAGGGCATCTGCCACCCATCTGCCACACCACACTGCCCCTTCTCGACGTATTTACAGAAGTAGAATTCACATTGATTAAGACGAGGACTTTTCCTTCACATTACACTCTTCACTTAAATGAAGACAACATGAGGTTTTTTTTGTTTTTTCAATCAAATCTTTTACAGAAGGACTGAGAGGACATTCTAGACGTCCATCACTTCCCGTTTGGTGTAATAACATCAGCCAGTGAGACACAGGCCCACAGATCCCGCGCAGACATGTGTCCTTCTGTCTCCGGATTACCCACGCCTACAACCTGAAGCATGATGTCATGGTTCACCACCCGCCACAACAGCATTAGAGGTAGAGACTGTCAGCAGTATGCAAACGACTGCACACGCGCGCTTTTCAAGTCTTTAAAGACTTGGAGTGAGAGGGCGATAAGTGCAGAAACGTGCAGAGATAAATTAAAAAAAAGAAAGCTTGGATCAGTCAGAGGGTTGATGCCATGGCGGCACACTTGCCCCGGTTGCCTCAGTGTGCACCCTGCACATGACACTGGGGTGTTGTCATGGAGACAATTCACATTCCACAGCAGGTTTGACCCAACTCCAAAGAGCTCTCACACAGAAAGACAACACACACACACACACAGAGTCTTGTGCTGGGAAAAAATGGAAGCCGCGTAGCGTTCACACGTCTCTGAAGGTCCCGGAGCGTCGGCAGAGACACAACATCCAGACAATCGTCAGCGGAGGACAGAGGTCGAGGAAGGACACCGTTTCTGACACACACACTCGTGTTTAGTCACCAAACGCACGGATCCGCTTTCTCTGCGGGGAATCGCACTCGAAAAGATTCAATACGAGGGATCAGTTTGAGCTTTCCACAGGAAATCAAGCTTTGGTTCTGGTTATGAATACAGACATGCGATCCCGCGTGTCCAACTGAATTGTTTCACCTCGTCCGTCCTTGAATAAACACGCGCGTCGTCAAGCGTTCACGGGCAAAAACACAACACACAAGTGAGAGGTTTTCACGTCTTTAAAAGAAGAATTCATTAATATTCCACCCCGTGAGGAGAATCTTTTAATTCATTATTCATATTTAAAGACGTACAGAGGTCTAATCTGAATTACAAACAGGCTGGGGGCCCGGGATAATCCCAGTATATCGATGATAACCCGAGATCTAGACCTGGCACTCAACAGTGTGTTTCTGTGGGCGTTCACGTTCGCGTTCACGTCGTCTCCTGTCGCGTTCCACTTCAAGAACACGATCGTAATTCCTTTTTTTTTTTTTCATTTACTATGATGATAAATGAGTATGTTTGGAGGTAATGATTGCGAGATAATGATCCACTGACCCACAGGAGCGCGGTAGTCTTTCACTAATGATCCTGATGCGCTTCCTCACAGGAGACATGCAGCGAGTCCGTCTAATAGATTCAAGAGCAACATGAGACACGGACGAAGGGAAACACACGAGTTACAAATGCAGCTGAACAATAAAACAAATATAGAAACCTTTAAATCAGTTAGTAATGGACTAGAGGATGAACATGGTTCTCTTATTCCTCCACATATGAGAGTAAACAGGTGTGTGTGGACAAAAATGTCGTCATTTTGAGGTTTGAGGAAACAATGGTCGACGCTTTATTTAACCCTTTAACACTCAAATGACCTGGGGGCCAATGAGCATCTAGTCTGGTCAAGCGGGGGCCGACATAGAGGAAAAAAAGTGGAAAAAACAACTATTTAGCAGCCGGTGGGCAATATAAGATATTCATTATGATATTAGACAGAATTGCAAAGTAAAATTGTTTTGATATAAAATGATTCACAATAAAAACATATTTATGATGCACAAAAACGGATAATAATGAAATAATGACGAGGATAATTGTGATTAAAACAGCTTAAATATATGTCATTTCATGTTGACTGTAATACATTTAATAAAGCAATGATTACAAGCAAATGTCTTATTACTATTGTAAAAATATTGCCGGCAAATACATTTAGTCTTATATTCTGTCTCTATTCCATCACCTTGCACAGTGGAGGTGGGCGGGCCGCATGTAATCGATTGGAGGGCCACATGTGGCCCCCGGGCCACCAGTTTGACGTTTACACAAGCGCACGTTGCGTGACTGTAATTACACGCCGGCTTGTGCTATCGGGTAAAATTCCAGTGCGAGGTTATTATGGTCATTTCACTCGTGTTGTTGCAGGAAGCCGGCGAATCAGCGTCTTTGTCGCCTGAGAGGAGAGAGTTGGAAAAACACCTGTGCATAGTTTCCATTTTGTGGCCTGTTTTTTGCACATTGAGACAAAGATTGAAACAAATGTTACTTTCAATGTGTTTTATACTCTTCAAATTTCAAATGTAACACTCAAAGGCTGGTGTTCATGTACAACTACAGTGTTTAAAGTGTTAATACACTGTTTTAACATGCAGTAAATTGAAAATAACTGCCAGACACTCAATGTTATTCTGGAAAAATGGGCAAAAACAATTACTCATGGGACATTTTCTGGTCCGATGGACAGATTACATTACGCTACGTTACATTTCTACTATGTAAAGAAACCCAGAGCGTTTTTTGTTTGGTCTTGAAACGTGTGATGGAAGCGAACGCTCCTGTGTGGATTTTGTAACTATTAAAGGTGTGAGTGTGTGTGTGTGTGTGTGTGTGCGTGTGTCCACCCACGATGCATTTTGGTCACGTGACAAGCTGCAGGCTCATCTTTCCCTGCAGCGCCCAGATGGCCCTGTGATTATGCACGGCTCAGTCGAGATTACGGCGCAGCAGCGACCGACGTGGAAACACGGAAAGTAAAAAACTAATGAAGAAATAAATGCGTTCACATGAGGGGACAAGCGTCGGCACGAGACGGCGTGAGGACACGGGGGGGAATGTGCGGTCGCGAGGGCATGAGAATGACTCAACTACACCTCAGTTTCATTTCACTAACACTTCCATAAAGCACCATAAAGTGCGTCTGCACACGAGTTTATAGCATTTTTTTTCTAGTTTGCAACTATAAGACCTACAAGGTAATAATATTGTAGTAATGTTGTACTTCCTACTGCAATTCTTTGTAAAAACAATAGTAATAATGTGGTTATAAGGACATAATATGACTATAATAACCCCAAAATAGCTCAGTTATGGCCAACACACGTTTTCCTTTGTTATAATCAAGCTATTACTTGGTTATTATTATAGAAAGAAGATGATATTATACCATTATAACATCATAACATTTGTTTTTTTGTTAAAAAACACCTGCAGTTATCTCAGTTTCCATATGTTGCACCATGTTAAGGAGGAGAGACGTGTGAAGGCAGTGAAGCAGGTGATGGATGATACGTGTGTGTGTGTGATGGAGGAGTATCTATAGCAAGGAACACACACGGGGGAGTTTGTCACCAGCAGCAGTTTGACATGATTGATATCACAGTGGCGTGTGAAGAACACCCAAAAGAGCAGCGTGCAAAAGGATCGATGCTTCACTGAACCAACACTATTTAACACAACGTGGGGGAAACTTTCTCTGTGAGGAATCTGTGTGAGCACATGAACGCTAATGCAGAGTTTTCATCGTCTTGTCATAATGTTTAAGACTAACGACACACGTTTGACAGATAATCGACAGATGAATCGTTAGTTGCAGCTCTAATACTATGTTTTGTTTGCTTTGCTTTTGCAGTTATAGCAGGGATTTAAAAAAAAAACCTGCCTGATAAATATTGGTACTGTGTTGTCTAATGTCGTCTTATTTGCTGAAAACAAGGTAAACATCAGTATAATATACATACAATATATATGTATATATATATACACATGTATGTATATATATATATACATATATGTGTGTATATATATATATATATATATACATACATACATACATACATATATATATATATATACATATATATATATAGCTGATAAATCAGTGCAGACAAAATAAACACAACAGACAATTACTGTGCGTGTGAGCAGCTGCAGTGACCGAGTGACGCATGCATGATGTGACAGTGTGAGTGAGTGAGAGCAAGGGGCAGAATGTGAAACATCCAAAACTTGCTCTTAGTGAATGAATGAATCGACACATTCACACTTCACTGCGCTCAGTGAAACTGAGATCAGCGCTGGCCGCGCTCATATTTCCTCCATTCACTAAGATCCAACGACAGCAACAACAACAACGACGACGACGACGACAACGACGCTGTGTCATGTCAGAGGAGTTACTCACTGTAATAAGGCCTGAGATTTCCTGCTGTGGTTATCAGAGATTTAAGCTTTAAGTGTATTGTTGGCAAACTCAGCCAGCTGTCAAAAACACGGCAGGAGTGTCTGACTGATGTTGTTTATTACTTATGAACAGGCACAGCAGACACACACACTGTGTGTGTGTGTGTGTGTGTGTGTGTGCGCTAGGACACACACTCACACTCACAGTTGAAGAACCTTCACTTCATGTTTCAAGGGTGTGTTTTGAAAGAAATTAATTACAGCAGTTTTGCTTTAAGCATTTAAAGAGCAAGGTTTTCAGGGAAGAGACACACACACACACACACACACACACGCACACACGCACAAACTTGTTTTTATATCTTTGTGAAGACCAGGGCTGAACGATTCTGAATAAATATCCAATTGCAATTATTTTGACAGGAATTGCGATTGTGACAATGATGAAAATGATTACTGTGTGATATTTGTGCAGATATGTGAGAAACAATGTTTCCTTGACGACTATAACTCCACTCAAATGATACTTTGACACACATTCTGGCGTATTATTAAATATTGTGTGTGCTCTATTGTGATTTAGATAAAATTTCAATGAATTGTTCAGCCCTAGTGAGGACACATCATAGACATAATGCATTCCCTAGCCCTTATCACAACTTAAAGTGACTAACCCTAACCCTTAACCTTAACTTAAACCCAAATCTAACCCTAACCCTCAAACTGGGTCTTAACCCTGAAAAAGCCCTTTAAATTTGTCGATAAAATGTCCCCACAAAGACAGGTTTGTACAATTTTCTTTTAGACCTCACTTAGATGTACTGTAAATATTAGTACACACACACACACAGGTTTGCACAGCTATTCTTCTTAGGACACTGCCATGATTTCCATTCATTCGGACAGCTGTAACAAAGCCTTAACCAGAACTAGTTAATGCCTAAACCAAACCACAATTCAAATCTAAGCTCTAAATTTAACCATGACCTCTGTAATGAGATTGAGCCTCATTAGCACCAGGTTTTGGGACTTCTGGTCCTGACAAGGTCAGTGTTTATGGCAGAATAGAGCCTAAAGAACACACCCACACACACCTGAAACACAGATGCCTAACAGCCTGGGGCAGTTTGTCTTTTATTACATTGTGCTCTTTCAGGATCAATGTAAATCCAATGAAGGGCTTGTTAGTGAATTAAAGCCTTAATGGAGAAAAAAAGAAAAATGGTGAAACCCTGAAATAGCTGTTGGAGGAAGATAATCCACAGCGGGCCACAGGAACAGGATCCATCTGTGTGGATGTAGCTCTCATCTCCTCGTTAGGTGCTGCCCCTGTGATGAGAGCTGGGGCTGGTGCAGGGCATGATGGGAGAGGGCGGCGCAGTGCAGCGGCCGCCCAAGGTGACGGGTTGAAATCTCTAGGTGACCGTTTACAACAATGGGAGGATCTGAGGGACACACGGCGTAAAGGAGAGGACAGGAACTGTCGGTATGCAAGTCACTGCAAAACTGACACCATCGCGAGTACAACGTGTACTTCACCAAGTCCTGATGACAGAGTGAGAGTGTACCAGCATGATGAATGGCTGAAGTAACAGGAAAGAGGAGAGTGAGGCTGGCGGTGTCCGTGAGGTCAGTAACGCTTCACCATGTCACCTGCTCACTCATACACTGAAATATTGTAATATTTTACGCTTTTGAGACAAATAAGAATTCAACTTTTTGTGGATTTGAATAAAAAATCGAGTGACGTTGCAAATAACGACTATTTTCATTAACGATTATTTCTCGATTAATTGTTTGGTCCATAGAATGTTGAAAAATGTTGAAAACATTTGAAATATTTGGAAAAACATGGAAGTAATAATGTTCTCAAATCTTGCTTTGTCCACAAACCAAAATTATTCAGTTTTAATGAGTTCCTTAAAATTAAAAAGTTATATGGAGCAAAGAAACCCGAAAATATTCACATTTAAGTAGCTGATAAAAATCAAAAAACTTTCAAAACGACCAAACACCTAATTGCAAGACTCATCAGTGTCGTGACCCATGACTGCTTTAAATCAGACTCTACATTTAAAGGTCTTTAGTGATATTTTTAATATATCCAACACCAAAGAGAGCTTCATATTCTCCTGTCACTTTTACTTCAGCTGCTGGTTGAAAGGAAGCTCTCATAACCTAACGCTGCCATCTAGTGGTGAATCGCCTGCTGTACACAAACCAGGTGGCCATTAAAAATCCCCCATCTGACATCATAAATCACGTCTGACGGGGCTGTAAAAGCTGTTTCTCCTCCGTTTTATTTCTATGTTACGGAATCAGCTGTTTATGAATGACAGTTCAGGAAAGGAGCTGACGTTTAGAGAAAGAACACGAGTTCAGTCAGTGCAAGAGAAATCTTTTGTCCCTGACTGCAGCATCTTTACTCTCCAGGACACCACAACGCTCATAAAAACTGATCATTCTTTTATTTCTTTGTATGATGTAAATATCCTGCTCCCATAAAAAAAGGAAAACAGACAACAACGCTACTTTTATATAGGTATAAATATGCACAGATAGTAAACATAAACTATTTTAGAAATCTTTCAAATCTTGTTCAAACACTTAACATTTTATACCCAAATTTAAGCCGGCTCAAGTCAGAAATGAATCAAAAGCGTAACATTCAACCACTAATAACTGATTTTTCTGTTCAGGTATGCAAGTGAATAACATCTTAATCAAGAAATGCTAATGTACTTTACTATTTTTTTTCGGTTTGTTTTTGTAAAACAGTAAATTTGAAAATGCATGGATAACAAAAATGATTGTATTTCAGAATTAAAAATAACACATTCTGTTTAATTAGTAAATTTAGGTCAGCTAATACATTTGTTAAGAACTGTACAAATAGATAGCATGCTCACTAGTAAGATAGATAGATAGATAGATAGATAGATAGATAGAGAGACAGATAGATAGATAGATAGATAGAGAGACAGACTGTGCATAGTTAAGTATTAAAGACTTTCTTTCACACCATAAAGGACCATAAAATACATGCTTCGGAAACAAAAAGCCTGCAAACAACTCACAACAACTTTCACTATGTGCACTGTCAGTGCCACATAATGGACTAAATGAGCGCCCTGTTCAAACAGCTGTGCCATTTATAAACGGGCTGATCTGTGTCAGGCTAAGACTGGCAGTGGACAAGAGAATGGAGCGAGGAAATGTTTCGAGTTTCCTGTGAAAATGTCTTGAACTAATTAAAGAGGAAAATGAACCGCATTTATTCTGTAACATTAACAATGTATACGTTAAAATGGGTGGTGGTAGTTAATGACAACAGAAGGAGGGTGGAGGGTGGAGGGTGGAAGGGCACCCAGCAGAGAGAGCGTGGAGAATTCCACACAAGCTGCCTTTGTTGGCTGCAATCAGCCAGACTGGGAAGACATTTACAGCATGTTTTACTGCTGTATCAGGTGAGTGAGTGTGAATGACGGCGTGTGTGCAGTGATTAGCAGAGGGTGGAGGGAGGGCGGCCGGACTAAGTTTAGCCTGAAAGAACAAGGACATAAAGTTCTTGACTCACGTTCTCACAAATGAGCAAATCATGAGCTACACGTTTATATGGCTTTATTTTTTTTCTTCCTGTGGTTTCAATTTCACAGTGGTATAAGAAACAACTTCCAGAAATGCAGGCGGGGGAAATCAATCTTGATTTCATCGGAAGAAGTAGGTACATGATCCACTGCGGCTGCATCAGCAGCATCAGCAGCAGCAGCAGCAGCAGCAGCAGCAGCAGCAGCAGCAGCTGTTCTGACAAAACAGCTTCCGTGTAACAGAAGAAAAATATCAAACCAACGCTGTTGTTTTATTAATGTCCAGAACACCGACACTCAGCAGTGGACACACACATCTCAGAAGAGTCAGTGTTACCTTGAAAGTTTTTTGTGAAAACAATTCCGCCTTAAAACCAGAACCTCACGTATAATAACGTGACCTTGACAAAACAATACTGAACTCAGTGGAGTTTGTATAAGATTTATATACGAGAGAGAAATCTGTAGAGACCAATTTCTGCCTGGAACCTAAAAAATAATAGAAATTCTTAATCTATAAAGATACCGTTATGGGATGTACGCTTTTATCAGCTGTTTTTTGTATATTTGTGTATATATAATAGGTAAAAGGTAGTTGTGTTTGTGTGTTAGTGCGGCTGTGACCAGTGTAACAACGAGAAGGTCAGGGGTTTGACCTCCGCCACTCAGCTGGTTTAAGACACTTAAACCCACAATGGTCCCAGTGGCTGTGGCGCAGGAGTGTGACTGGGTTTGATAGATGAGGACCAGCAGAAATGGCTGCATGTACACGTTCATGCTCGGTGTGAATGAACGAATGAATGAATGAATGAATGAATGGCTGAACTAGAGAGGTCATCGAGGTTAAAAAAAAAATCATTTTCCCTGGAGTAACGGGCTGAAGGTTATTTTTATAATGATGGATTGTTGGTGTCCTCGCCACAAATGAACAACAAAACCTCGGTGTCAACATCAACATTGGTATTTTCTTTTTTTTACCAAAATGTCATCATTTCTGATTCATTTTTGAAGCTTGTATCAATATCTGAGCATTTTTTAAATATCCAATGATAAGAAGTCAGCTGGTATGGGTTGTCCTGTGGTCTGTGATGATCTTTAGAAAACAGGCGTTCTGACAACATGTTTAAACTTAATTCTCTGCTGGATTTTTCAAATGAATCCATCTTCCTCTTCTAATAACACTTAGAATATTAAAATATGCAAGCTAAAAGAGGACGTGTCACCTTATAAGAGCTTTACTCGGTACTTTGTGACTTTCCCGGCCTATTTGTGGAGCTCAGCCTAAGCCAATTTATTCCAGATGGCGATGCAGATCTTTCAAAGCAAGATCTGCGTGAATTTATTCCCTCTGTGTAGATTGTAATGTGAGTTGACAGAGCGAGAGAAAATTGTATGTTTTTTGGAGACTATTTTCAGGTGCAGATTTGAGAGCAGCCTTGTGTGTGGGGACCGACTCACAATAGACTGAAGTAGCTCATGTTAATCACAAAGAAGGAACATGTCATCCGAGGCTCACTGATGTTTTTAATGGGTTCTTTGGACAATGGAAATGTGTGACACCAAGGAATATCCAAGGACATTCCACACATCCACTGTCTGTACCCACTTCTCCTGTGTTATCATGAGGGGAGGCTGCGACGAATCTCAATGAGGCGGAAACACGATACATGGACAAGTCACAGAAGAGATAAGCCATCGGTATTTTTACATGATGATTGTGTTTGTCAGACTAAACAAACAAATCCAGATGAAGGACTATTTCTTCTTCTATTCACCAGAGACACCACAATACAATATTATCACAATATTGCAAAAATACTGAGTATTTGCGAAGTCATAGATTGCGACATACTCGCTCCAGTGAGCACTTGGCACCATCTAGTGGACTGATTTTTTTTTTTATGCTAATACACAAAACAATTTTTATTTTTCCAGCTCTCCCGGGGTAATCCAAAGTCATTCCAAGGACAGTCAAAAGACACAGACTCTCCAGGTAGTCGTGGGTCTTCCCCGGGGCCTCCTCCTGGTGAGACGTCCTCACCAGGGAGACGTCCAGGAGGCATCCTAACCAGATACCCGAGCCACCCTGGATGACCGAGCATCTCAACCTAGTTCAGACACTCAGACAGCCTACTGAGGAAACCCATCTCGGCCACTTCTATCCGCGACCTCATTGTTTCAGTCTCTACCAACAGCTCATGACCAAAGGTGACGGTAGGAACATGGACTGACCAGTAAATGGAGAGCTTTACTGCAGACACCGCACTGATCCGTCTGTCCATCGCCCGCTCCATTCTCCATTCCTCACTAATGAATAAGACCCTGAGATACTTGATCAATTACCCCTCCTCCCCCCAACCCTAATGTACAGTAGACCTTCAGTCACACCACAATCAGACTCAAGCTGACCTGGTGCTCTGATTAATGCCACCATCAACATCCCCAACTAATCACCAGAAATCGTAGGAAAAATTTGTGAGTTATTGGATGGTAGGGACACCGGAAACTGCCTGATACTAACAAGCCGAAAGGGGGTGTTTTGCCCCCTAGTGTAGTGGAGGTGGACACACCTCATTGAACAAATGGATTCTCCACTCAATGCTTGTATACGGACAAGGACGGCAGTCCAACTCAAACTCAAAGTGACTGATGCTCACAGCCAAACGCAGAGGTGACCTCCACCTGGCCCTGTCTCCCGCTTTCTCCCCGTTCTCCTCCTCTTCCTCCTCCCCCCTCCTCCTCCTCCTCTTCCTCCCTGCCACATCCCTCTGCCTCACCCCAGTGTGTACAGGAAGCCCCGCTTCTAGAGAGCCTGCTCTTCTGATGATCAGAGAGGAAAAACACAATGCCTTCAGTGTGCTAGAAAGGAGCTCAACTCATAAAATACACACACACACACACACGGAGAGAAATAGAACGGAACATGCTTTTACTATTAAGTCTCGACTCTTTTTTTTTTCTTTTCTTTCCATATGACTTTCCCAGGAAAATCCCCCTCATCAGATCAGGGTAGGTCTGATGCAGACAGACAGCAGACTGGAGAAGACACTGTGGAGAAATGGAGCGTCTCCTCCTCTGATCTCGGGCGCACAGACAGGACTTTTTCGGGGGCGTGAAAACCTCCTGAACTCTCTCCGTGTTGATTTCTGATTATAAATTATTTTTCCATTTCTAGTCGCGGGCCTCAGATCTGCGAGAAGAGCACTCCCACTCTCCGAGGCTTAAAACTGCAACAGTCCAGCAGCATCTGGCTCACACACAACCCGATCTGTCTCGGTTACCAGGACGGGATTAATTCAGTCTCTCATATTTGACATGTCTGTCCTTTATTGGGTGACACAGAATATAATTCCGTCCATTTCTTGAAGGCCTCAACAGTTGGTACCATTTATGAAATCTAGGTCACTTCCGCCTTCTGTGTGTGTGTGTGTGTGTGTCAGCCAGACCCTACAACTACAAGCCAAAAGACCTCCAGTATAAACACAGTGTGCAGGAAGGACTGCTGCTCCGAACAGAAACATCCTCGACACCGCGGCTGTCCCTGTTGTCACATTCCTGCTCACGCTCACTGACGACTCCTCAGAAAAGCTCAAATATCAGTGTGGTCGTCTGATGTGGAAAGAAAGATCGTACGCGCGTCTGTGACTTTATAATCCGCTGCCATGTTGCATATTTCAGCTCAGCTGGTTTGTCCCGAGCCCCAAAGAAAGAGGACTTTCTAATAAAATGGTAATAGAGAACAGCTTTGTTTGTCGCAATGAGGGATTCAAACGCTGATATCCCAACGCTGTCCAGCTGTGAGGGTCGTTGTAGTAAATGTTTATTGGTCTACAAACTCTGATCACATTTACGACTTATTATTATTATAATATATTTTTCAGGAGCTTTTAAAGGGGCAGTGGTCAACTTTTGTGTCCATAGTGATTCCTTCTATGAGGTGTCATATTGAAAACCCCTGTCGGTAGATATTGGGTGAACACCATACTCTGCATTGTTTTGGACTAGGGATGGGCATTCCATGCAAAAACACTAAGAAAGTATCTAATTAATCAAATAATCGACAATGTCACAGCCAAAATATAAATATGTAATATCTTGAGACACATTTTTTAAGTCTAAATGACACATTTCTCGCCTCGAATTATCTTAAAACTGCCAAAGTTTGATTTCTCAGTTTAACTTAAATGGTGTGTTTTCTCCATAGACCATACGTTATGTAGACACCTCATGATCAGAAGTATATAATCTCAGTCCCGCCTCTGAGACCCTCCTCTTTTAAAAACAAAACGACTAATAGATTATTCAATAAGCAAGACATCATACCTATTTTTTGGATGCGGAATGGGCAGCCCAGGTAATTCTAAGAATAACACAATTCCAATATGTTTAAAATCACTTGAGCCCAGTTTCTATCAAGCGCTACATTTCAATCCACTTCAATACGTGGTGAAATTATTTTGGTTTCCATTGTCAAACATTGAGTTGGGTACCAAAATAATCCAATATTTTGGCAGCCTTCTGTTAGGGTACCAAGCTCAGGGTGGAGTGAGTGAGAAACACTGCACTCTGTTAATTTGTCCACAAAGAATCATCAATTATGTTCAATGGTGGGGAAATAAAGAGAAAGGTCTATCTTAAGCCGCAGCCACTTGGGAAAACAACGCCAATGGCAAAACAAACCCTGGGAAAACACACCCACTGACCGTAACCCTGCCCCGAACCCTAACCCTAACAAATCAGCAACCGGTGGCTGTGTTTTCCCAAGTGTCTGCGGCTGCCTATAGACCTACTTGGGAAAAGTGGAATGCTGGATGTTTACGGAGCCTCTAAACATGGATGGTGTCGTTTTTCTTTTTTAACCTAATAATGCGTCGATTGCAGTTTAAAGGAGACTGGTCCACACTTAAAGCAGCACTATGCAACTTTTTCACCATCTTACCACTAGCTAAAGTCGGTTTAGTGTGTGACTTAATAGGTCAACCTGGAAAAAACCCTAATACTAACACGCTGAAAGGGGGCATAGCGCCACCTAGCATCACAGAAGTGGACTCACTTCACTTGGTAAATCAACACAAGTGTGTCTCCACATAACACACACTGACTGAGAGATGTGTGTGTGTGTGTGTGTGTGTGTGTGTGACATAATGATCATAGGCGATTCAAACTGCCAGAATCAGGTCCAGTCGGTTCAAATATGTGATTTCGTCACGATGCATTTGCGAGCACACGTTCTACCCAACGCTGCGATGTGTTGTTGTAAGTCACGATGACACATCACAAGGAGATACTTGTACACATTTAAGTCTCTGATGTCAAAGGGGAAGGGAACCACAGTCCCGCCTAACAACTAGTAGGTGTGGCGCTGTCCTCTGTCGATTCTTAATTGTAGCAGGCGATGGAAAAAAAAGAAGCTACATAATTGCAGAAGTAACAACGATGCATGATTTAAAACACACCTCCAGAGGAGCGTGCCATGAAGAACTCAAGAACCTGTTAAACTGGAGTGAGAAGCCACGGCGGATCCACTGGCTATAGGAAAAACATCAAAACAAACCAGTTGAAGTTATTATAAGGTGAGTTATAATAGTCATAGTCATCGTCTAATATTGAACCAGCGACTCTGTCACAATCATGGTGTTCTGCTGCCCCTCCACCTTCTACCTGGCTGAATCCAGAACTTCATCTATCATTGGGTCAAAAATATGTATCCATATAATCTGGAAAATTTTAACCTACCATTTAAAACAGCAAAATGGGACTTTGGATGAATAATATCACACATTATCACTGTATGGTTTTACCGGTATCGGCCCGATACTGGTCCAAAAAAAAAAAATGCTTGGTTAATATTTAGGCTGTTTCTGTTATACAGTTGGATAATTGTGTCTTTGAAATGAAACACAAATCATTCATAAATAGTCTAAAATGACAGATATCAGTATCAGTAGATACTCAAGTTTGTGATTTTGGTATCGGACACAAAAAGTGGTATCTCCCCATCCCTATTTTACATCAATATGTCCAACGTGTCCATTTCTAATGAAAATCAGACAGAAGTCATACTGTCATACCTTGCTCAGATAATACCAGTGACACATGAATCAGACGTTCATCCCTCACTCACAGCACCTTTTGTTACTCGTCGACACCTCATCTTTAGAGATTACATTGTGCCCAAACACAAAATATAAGAGATAGATGACACCAACATCCTGCTATAATTAAGTTCATGTATTAAATAAGGCTTGTATGTATTAGACGAAACTCCCTGGGTGGCAGGGGTGAGGTTGTGAGAAAAGGTTGAGACACTTTGTTGTGATTGACTCAGGCTGTTTATTTAATTACAAATATTATATTTGCAGTTTGTTTTCTTTGTTGTGTTGTTCTTCCTGGCTCACCGTGGATGTTTGGACGTGGATGAGAAAAGCCAAATCATACATTTAACAACTGCAGTCCTATATCTCGCAAACGCTGGGTCATTTTCACACAACCACTGTAACAACTGCCCGATAACAGACTCTTACAGTCGCACCGTGCATCCGCTTCTAAAAATGGCATCGTGAAAAACATTCAATCACGCCAGAGGCCCCTCTGTGACACAAACACACACACACTGGAGCCACACATGACCACGATTAGACAAATCAATGTGACACTCTGACAGTCTGTGGAAGAGACGGAAGCTTCTGACGCTGAGGCCGCAGTCACACCAACACACTACGTTTAAAAACGACATTTTTAAATAAGAACCATCGACGTCAACATGACAACGGTTTTATCTCAGGTTCAGGATCTGCGTCCAAATGAATATGTAAAGTATGACCATTAACTAATGAGAAGAAACAACATAATGGAAGTTAAGAAGGAGTTTTATAACAAGACTGATGGGGGGGGGAACTGAAATGGAGTTGATTTGACATGTGGCCAATACCAACCAATCAGGATGCAGTTAGCATTATCATTGCCAAAGGTTTTCATTGTTGCCCGTCATTTCTCAAACTTTATATATATAAAGTATATATATATATATATATATCTATCTATATCTATATCTATATATAGATATAGATATATATATATATATATTAAGCCACTCTTTAAAGATGGCAAAAGATCGCAACCCAATCGTGTCAAGTGCAAATCTGTGTGTAATGCAGTGACTAATTTCAAAAACATCATTTTATACGTTATTTAAAACATACGCATGTAAATCTTCACTAAAGTGTTGGGAAAATTCTGCACATTGTGTTGGTTGGGGACCCAAAACGTCTCTCCCATGACCCGTCTGTGGGTCCCGACCCAGTCTTTGTAAATTCCAAGGCTACATTTTCAGTAGAGACCAGTAATTCCCAAACAAAAGAGGGCAGCATTTTTTAGGGCCTTTACAACATACAAAAATGGAGAAGTACTTGTAGTGAAGTGGCCTGAGTCATGCTGTCTCACACACACACACACACACACACGTCAGGCCGCGTTCACACCTGGTATTAGCATCTGTCCTCGGGAATCGTTTGACAGATGCACAGCATTCACCTGTCATTAACACGTCTCTGTGAGTGTGATCAGATCTCATGTCCCCACCTGAGATTGTACATGTACACATTTCTATTAGTGAGGACAAAGCTGGGGCTGCAAATATGTCGTTAATATGTCGATTATTTCATATTATTCACTCAGAACAGATGTTAACACCAGGTCTGAACTGGTTTACACACACACACACAAACATGAAGAGCTACAGACGTGAAGGGGAAGTTATGCATTAGTGTTTCCAAGAACACACAAACTCAGAGAACTGGTCTGTCTCTCACTGTGTGTCGACATAATCCATTTACACAAAAGTACATTGTTACCTTCGAACGTATAAGCTCACTCTTTTACACCTGACGGCACAATGAGGATTCTTGAAATTGCTCTAACTTTGTACACGTATAATTATACGTTCATCCTTTATATGACTGTGGCAGGATTTGAAATTGTAATAATGTGCATTATTAATTATTAAGGAGGGTTTAAGCAGGGACATTTCTATTTTTGATACATAAACTCTGATCAAATCACTCAGCCCTTAAGCTCATACTGTACATGAAAATAAACTGTTGCGTCGACTATATACAAATCACAGCAGTAACGGGGCGGGGGTGTGGGGGGGATATGGCGAGCGGAAATCATCCGTCTTCCACCGCATTTACTCCTTATCTAAAAAAACATGAAGAGACTGTTGCGAGCTCTTATTGCTGCTTATTTATTACTATTATTGCTGTAATTTGTGAAAAACTTCAGTGATTTGGATTCAACTTTGTCCAGACGCGTAACGTCTGCTCTCTGCTGTCTGTGATGCACAGATCAGTGCTTTTCAAATGGTCTGTGACACACACACACACACACACACACACACACACACAGACACTGAAGCCATGAAAACTTTCCACATTCAACCATCACTATAATCACCATATAAAAAGGACAGTACGACACATTTTCCTGTGTGTTTTAGACCATTTATGAACTGTGAAGCTGTTAACAACAACACATTTGTGCTGAGTCATTTCAAAGACCTGCTTCCCCAACTGTGTCACAATTATTGTTCTCCCAAAGGCGAAGAAATAAACAGCCCAAACATGACTCGGCTAAAAATGATTTTACATTTTTATCTGTCCGGTATCCAATCCAGTGATCCAGCCCTCGTTTATAGTGGCACAGTATTTCAGACGAAATACATGAGTGGGTCTGTGGGATATTTACATTGTAGGATTTCTTGAAGTAAAAAATGTATTTTATAATCACTATAGCACCTCCTGGGCGGAGTCATGAACCGTGATGTCGTTTTATACGCGACACAAACTAGTGACGGGCAAAGCAGCTGTTTTCTGTTTGACTGAATCATTAGAATCAGTTGAAAGCTGAAACAATAACTCGATGAATCGATTATATAATCGGTTTGAAGCTTTTTTCATGCTTAAAACAAGATTTCCGGTTGTTTTAGCTTCTTAAATGTGTATATTCTCTTCATTTCTTTGCTCCATATAACACAGAAATCATTAAAAGTCAATCATTTTGGTTTGTGGACAAAAACAAGACATTCGGGAACATCATGATTTCTGGGTTTGACGAACACTGATCAACATTTCTTAACGTCATCTGACATTTTATGGACCAAACGATTACTCGATTAATCGCAAAAATAATCGAGAGATTAGTCTATTATGAGAATAATAAAGTTAGTTGCAGCAGTAGTTTGGTTCAGTACTTAGTGCAGGAAATACAGACTGAAATACAGCTGAGCGGGTCGTGATCCGGCTCACGATCGCCGGCTTTCAGCAGTGCTGTCCATAAATACACTGCTCTGTTAAATATTGAGATTTTAGAAATGTCCTTTGCTAAATGTTGGAGATTAACGCATGTTTTCAGGATTTTTTAATGTATTTTTAACTCATCTACAGTTCGGTTTGATGACTCTTTCAGTGACAACACTCTCTGACCAATCAGTGGCCGGCTGATATAGTAGATTTGTATCGGCTCAGCTCTGTCAGAACCTCGTCAGAGCAGGAACTAAAAAAGCACCAGGTTCTATCACTGATGGAAAAGCAAAAGAAAAACAACCAAGTGTCTGACGGCTGCGGCAACAGCTCAAATTAAAGGTGGGAACAAAGGAGAGAGGAGATAATATTGTCACGTCCTCTCCTCTAACGCCAGCACTGTGTGTTTATCTAACATGAAGGCCAGTTGTTTACATTGGCCTGGTTAAACAGACAGACCCAAGAGCTTGTGTTAATAATAAATAACCTAAACAGCGTCCATTTTTCTCTGGGACCACCATTCACTGTCCTACTACGTCTGTGAAGGAGACTCATTCACACACACACACACACACACACACACACAGGACAGGAGGGCCTGTCTGTCTGTCAGTAAAGTAAAGTAAAAAAAATAAAGTTTATGAAGTGGGAAACCAGTCTGAGGCTTGAGGTGGAATTCAAACTGCGAGGCGTGCTATCTGCGCGACCGCAGTTTATTTGTGATGTGGTCTATTTTAATAGATTCTTCGATGATCGGATGTGAGCGACTGCTTTGACCCTCCCATCGTAAACATAAAAATAAGCATTAGAGAGAGAGAGAGAGCAAGGGATTCCCATGTGGAAGGAATAGAGTCGAGAGAATGTGATATATTTCATCCGTCCTGGACTTGTGTGTGTGTGTGTGTGTGTTTCTGTTGGGGAGGGGAATATAAGGCAGGCAGAGGGGATGAGGGGGCAGAGATTGATCTGGGACAGTGTGGGAGAGAAACAGAGGGAGGAGGAAAAAAAGAGAGAGAGAAAGCAAGGCCTTGGGAATGAATGTGTGTGTGGGAGAGAAACGATACACCGCTGGACTGCCGGAAAAAGAAAAGTCAGCCAGGAGGACGGCAGATCAATTCCTCCCTTGAGTCTCACAACAAACATACTCTTTTTCTCTCTCTCTCTCTCGCTCTCTCTGCATAGCTCACCTCTGCTGCAGCTTGATATCGCCCCATCAGCACTCCATCTTTATCACTCTCTCTCCTTCTCTTATACCCTCCCCCCCCCTTCTTTGTTTGCATGCTCTCTCTCTCTGCCACTCCATTCTCCGGCGTCTCTGAACCGTCCTTAAGATGAAGTTTGATTTTTCTTTGGCGTTCGCTTCTCACTGTGGCAACGCGGCGGGAATACGAAGCCAAACGCCCCAGATCTGTCATCTCGGCACAAGCGTGTGAAACACAACACAAACACATGAGCGAGAGGACCGGACGCGGCAAATAATGAGCAGAAGAAGAAGAAGAAGAAGAAAAGTATACTTCTTTCTTTGGGAACTGTGGCGAAACACATTCAGATTTTTTTTCAGGCACTCACAATAACAACATACAGGCCTAGTGGTTTATTTTGAAGGGGTAGCCTGCATCTTTCCTGTCTTTTCACTTTAAAATGTTCAAAAATGAAAGATTCAATCATTTCAATGTGTTTCTGAGCCCCTTAAAGGAGCACTATGTAACATTTAGGAGGGTTTATTGGCAGAAATTGAAAATACTCCCTATATTAGTATGTTTATATAACTATGATCACTTTAGAATTAAAAAAAATACATTTAAGCAGAAGTTTACGAAAGCAAATCAAGATTCAACATCCTTTCTGGTGTGTACAGGCCACCGTAGTGTCTCACCACTGAATGTCACTTCATTTCACACACTGGGTCTTTAAGAGGTCGCTCTCAATGTGCCAAAACACATTGAGTCCATGTGTTTTCTTCTGTGCAGGAATAAAATACAAACCAAATAAACGTAGAGTACAGACGGACATACAGTTAACTTTAAATGACATGAAATCTTCTCATCGTCCCATCCATGCCAACTCATGATCACCAGTAAATACCTGTGTATGTAACACACAGAGGAAGAAAAATAACACACACTTTATCTCATCTGTATCACAAACTCACTCCATTCAAATCACATTCCACACGGGGACACTGTGACTGCAACGACCACACACACACACACACACAGAGAAACACACACACACACAGCAGGAAAGAGGACGAATGACTCCTCTTCCAAATCATTTATTTCAATAAACTCTCTCACTGTGCCGGATTTCCAGTCCTATAACGGACAAAGAAAAAGAGTTTTTAGTTTTAATGTTCTGGAACTACACACATAAGAATGGATGTGTTTAAACTAAACTAACTGTGTACATACTGTATAATGTCCAGGTTATAAAGCAACTGAGAGATAAATAAAGTGACAAAGGTCCAGTGACGTACTGACCCACTGAACTTATCACAATCACATCTGACATCATCTGATTTGTTTTAGTTAGCTGGAGTTCAGGATAATCCCATACCAATATCACAATCTGGAGTATCAGCTAAGACTGAACCCAGTCTGACACACCAGCGCCAACGACATGTACGAGCATTTATGTCGTATTTCTATGTTTCTGGACGAAATTTTTCTTTTATACCACGTCTGATCCAGTGAATTTGAACAGAATCAGACCGACACCGACACTGAATATCACACTGATTCATCCCTATAGTTCTTACAGTGTGAGTCATGAGCAGCCAGGGCTCCATACCACTTCCATGTCTGATATTATAGCCATGTCACCATTTTTCGTTGACCACGGCCATTTTTAAAAACATGAAACTCAAACTGTGCAAAAAACCATAAAGAGGAAATAAACACAGCCCACATCAAAACTCACTTACAGTTGAAGGGAAGTATTTGTATATTTAATTATTCTATTATCTGATCCAGTGTCACACAGGACTGTATTATTGGCCAGAATCTGTCAATATTATAAATGTCCAAGGAGGGTTGACAATAGCAACACTGAGATATTATAAGCATGCAGATAAATGTGTGTATATTTGTGTAAAATAACATACAGTTTTCTTTGACTTGTAAGACGAGTGGAAGGAGGAGGAGGAGGAGGAGGAGGAGGAGGAGGAGAAGAGTCAGAGCCACAACTTCACCACATAATCACTGTCAAGCTCATTTGCATATTATTGATAGAGACTTTTAAAGAACGCAATGTTTGAGTGTGGATGATGTTTTTCTTGCATGTCTGACACTGAATATTGTACTGGGTTCGTCTCTAATTATCAAAGATTTATGATGAAGATCATCATGGAAATAGGAATAGAATTTGGAATATTACTATTTGTACTAAAGATAAGACACTAATCAACCACAGCAATTAAATATATAAGTGTTTTAATGTTATGGCTCGTGTGTGTGTGTGTGTGTGAGAGAGAGAAGGGGGCGCCTGAGTGCGTCAGACTGGGGCAGCGAGGTGTTTGGCACAGCGTTCACTCCTTCCATTCTTGCCATGTCAGCTCCGTCTCTCTCCCCCTAATAAAGCCACTGACGCTCGGTGTGAGCGTCGGCGACGAGCACAAACAACAACAAGTCCGCCTGCGCCCTGCAGGCCCGCAGCAGCAGCAGCAGCAGCAGCTGCTGCCCCGCTGACAGCTGGCAAAAGCATTCTGGAATTTCAAATCCTGTGCGCAACGCGACGCGAGCCGCGGCCGTTTGGAGACAAACTTCAGAACCCAACCAAAAAAACACGCAAGAGAAAGAAAACAGAGAGTTTGAGACAGACACGGTCACTCACCGGTGGTTGAAACCTCCTGCATCTTCCACACAAAGTTCCACTCGTGTCTTTCGATGCTGAATCCGTCTTTTTTCCCCTCGGAGAAACTGGCAACAACAGTGGCTCCTGCGTTAAAGGAGCGCCTCCGCTTCACTGCTCCCCCTTTTTCCTGTTCGCCGGGGAAGAGAAAAGAAGCAGCACACACTCGCGCACACTCTAAGGTTCACGCTTCATGGTTTCCCAGCGGACGTGAGGGATTTTGTCCCGGGTCATTTGTGTGTCCCGTGTCAGAGAAGAGAAGTTCTCCGAGTAGTCCTCCTTCTCCTTCTCTCCTCCCTCTCCAAAAAGAGAAGTCTCCTCTCTGCGCCGCTGGAAAAAAAAAAAAGTGCGCGCTCCCGCCTGCTGTGCGCAATCACGACAGCCCCATTCATTCAAGTGTGTTAAAAACAATTAAAAATAACACATTTTATCCTCTAACGCGCTACTTTTTACAGCATTTACACAATATAATGGATTCCAAATAAAAAAGAAAAAAGTTTTTATCTTGAACTAAACTAAGTGTAAATGTTCAGTGTCTCAGTCATGATCTGACAACTGGCACGGATGCGTGACACGGTTCGTCACGTGAAAAAGGATGAGGCCTATTTCAAGAGAAGGCTGCTCTGAAAACTCCACACATCAGCTGCCTGGAAAAAAGAGCCTGGAACCAGAAGCACTGACCTGGCAACGCAGCGTTTGTTTCCATGTCAGTGTGTGTTTTTATTCTATTCTCCTCATTTTTTAATCCATCATGTTTAGTTTTCCACACAGCTGAATGGAGACGGTCAGCTGCCTCGGTGAGTTATTGTAGAGGGCAATAAGGACATTAAAACTGGCCGGAGTCATAAAAATAATATTTAATTAGCTCCTGTATGTTTATCCAAAGTTCAGAGTCTGATATATTGGGTTTTATGCTTGTTACACATTGCTGAAGCCTTTGAGAAAAGGTCAGCTCTTTGAAATGTCACAGCTTTTTGGGGGAAAATAAGTCAGCGGCACATTTATTGAAGTATTTGCAGAGATACTGGACTCTTCTGGACTTGGTTCTCCCTGCTCCATCTTACAGAATCAAGCCAGTACCAGAGAAGACCTCCATCTCCCAGCCCCAGTGTGGGCCCAGTGCCTTTGTCAGGGCCTCTGAGTGCATGGAGCTCGTCCATAGAATGACAGAACAACCACACATCCTCCTGGGATACATCCTCTTCCTCGCTTCCCTCAGGGCTCCTCATGAGCACAGAGCAGAGGCAGCAGAGAGGAGGAAGAGAGGGGGAGGTGGTGATGGGGGGGTTGTCAAAGGAAGAGTGGGAAATGTGAGAGACGGATAGATGTGGAGGATGAGCCGTTGAGCTGAGAGACAGGCGCGAACGTCAACACACCGATGAGTGTGAGATGAGCCGCCGTGAGTCTTTTACACTCCTCTGAAACTGTCATCGTCTAAGTGTCCCAATCACACTCTACGCCGAGGTGCCACTTCACTTTTTCAGGTGCAAATGAAAGTCTCCTCCTCCTCCTCCTCCTCCTCCTCCTCCTCCTCCTGACTGAATCAACACATTTCTGTTTCCTGACACAGTGAAGATCAGATAAGATTAGAATAAAATATACAATGTAAACTGTGTTCAACCCCAAATATGTACAACATGGGCATGTTGTATACAAAGTGAACGGCGTGAAGGATTCCACATGTGCAATATTGTACTTATCAGTTAAAGGTGACACATAGAGGAATGTATTTTATCCTAAAATGACGTGATGATGTGTCATCAGAGATTAAGAAAACATGTTAAATTGTTGGCTTCACTGATCGCACTGATCGCTCCATGTTGTTCTGCACCTCCCACCACTACTCACCTAACAACGTGACGAGTATCACTTCAAGGATGTCAGCAGAGCGCTGCCAGCCACTGTGCGTTAAAAACGCTGGATGATACTGAGCCTAGAAAGCCTCACTAACCCTCTCAAAAATGTCTCGACCAGAGGAGAAGTCAAACGAGGGTCTGCAGTGGAGATGTGTTCACATATAGACAGCTCAAACCTGGTGACGGAATTAGAACGACTCATTTTTGGGCGACTTATCTGTGCCCGGGGACCAATTCTTGCTCAGTGACACCCCAGCCCTTTGGCAAGCCTCCAGTTACAAGTTTAATTCCTGTCCTCTTGGCCCTAAAACACTCATAGCAGTCGGTTTCTGGAAATCCCCCCAGATGGGACATGGAACCACAATCCAAAAAAGCATTTACAGTATGTTTTTGCCCTCAATTGGATTCACTTTTCCTCCATCCATCCATCTTCTACCACTTTATCCTCCCCCAGCATGTCTCCCAGCAGACATAGGGTGAAAGGTGGGGTACACCCTCGACAGGTGACCAGTCCATCACAGTCACAGGGCCAAATAAAGACAAACAAGCATCCACTTTCACACTCTACTACAGTCATTTTACGGGGCAAACATGCACTCTCCATGTAAAGGCCCTTGTTCTGAGCGGGTTGTGAACCTGTGTCTTCGTGCTGCAAAGACAAGAGTGAAATAGAGTTTATAAAAAACTATAACAGACAGTGGGACACTTATGCAAGTGTTTGTGCATGAACTCAGTGTAACACCGGGTAAACAAGTGTGACATCTCACTTCCCTTTTAGTCAGAAAATCTGGCAACCGACGCTCCTGCGATCCAATCCAGTAACAGTACTCGCTGTTACGTACTTGTACGTATATCACCTTTAATATGAGCCGTGTTGTATTCTTGGAGGACGACTGAGAGCAGCGTGGGCTGTGACTGCAGCAACCTGCCATCTTCTCCTTCTTGAGGAACACCCACAGTCATGTGGAGATAAAGTGACTGATCTATGAGTCATGAGGACACACACTCACACCCCACATCCACGCTCAGGGTTGAGGAATGTTTCAGCGCTGTCGTCCCAGGAGGAATCATCTCTGCTCCAGTGGAGCTCCACACAAACGTGCGTGTCCCAGTGCCCATGTGATGAGTGGTGCTCCTCGTCCACACACACCAGCTGATCCCGGCTCCTTCAGGCGCCGTCACATGACAGCACTGACTGATACACACATAAAGAAGACTCTTTGTGAGAGCGCACACACACACACACACACATCATCCCTCTCTTCTCAGCCTAATGCAAGACTTTAAGGAACTTGGGATGACTTTAACAGCTCCTGGAGGATGACGACCACTGTGGTACACTAGCACCCCCAAGTGGTAAATGTGAAAATGACACCAGCTACTGTACACCACCACCTGCAGAGTAATCGAGCCTTGCGTGAGGATATATGACTCTGTGATGTCATCAGCGATCATCATTACTGTGCTGACCTCTGCCCTCTGGCCTTCATTAATACATCAACACAAACACAGCAGTGAGCGAGTGACGGGACCGTTTTAAAGTAACACTATGTGACTGCTGTCATGATGAAAGCAGATTTTTTGGACCCTTGTTGAAGTTGCACTCCACCTTTCCGATTTGGAAAGAAACGACCTGTTCTAGTTGAAACTTCCGACAAAGGAACTTGGAAAAGCGGATTCCAACAGTGCCAGGACAGATGATCCATGATCCATGAGCCCCTCTCCTTATTATCCAGTGCTACTGCTGCTAATAATATCCACTTTTACATAACTTAGTGTTTAATCACATCACATAGAAATGATCGTAGATGATGTTAATAATGGAAACCTATGACAAGAGGTAGAAATCAAGGATTTAAATCAGGCAATAGTGTCATTAACTCTGTTGTACAACTTTAAACTGCAGTGTTCACTTAATCAATAAACCCTTTAAAGTCTAACTTAACTTGTATTTTGAAATGATAATAAAAAGAGAAGCAAAAAACAGAGAAAATTGTAATAGATAAAAAAACTCAAAACGATCGGCAGTGACTTTTGGGCTGTGAGCAAATATTCTGACGGCACTTTCTTCTGCCTTTTGAATCACTGCAGTATTAATTAAGCCAGAGCCGAGACAGGAAGTGCCGGGTGCACTAAAGGTCAGCAGAAACTGTGCGTAGGCGTATCTCCAGAAATGCAGGGAGAGAAAGAGGAGGAGGAGGAGGAGGAGGAGGAATGGGAACTCGAGACGGGCTGAGCAGGGAGGAGAGAGGTATAAGCGATAGAGCAGAGAAAAGTCAAGGGGAGAAAGAGAAGCGAAGGAAGAGGAGGAGGAGGAGGAGGAGGAGGTCGGTGGTTGAAGTGTTTTTGTGCATTGTGTGAAATGTGATCATGTCCTGGAGCTGCCTCGACAGCTGGGAACTTCCCCTCCTGCCTCTTTCTGCTTCCAGCTGGGAACACTCTGAGGAGACACTGGGACTGCAGACCACTCACTCCCCTGGATTAACCCCTTCACGCTGCTGCTGCTGCTGCTGCTGCTGCTGCGAGGGTGAAGCTATAAATAACGACACTGAAAGGCCTTTAAACTTAATTCATTTTTTTATTGATTTTTTTTTGTTTTTAGTCAGTATGACTACCTTTACACAGAGATACCTCCTCCCTACTGGAAAACAAACAAAAACACTCTTGTAGGATTAATTCAGCAGTAATACATCAGACTTTTCCTTAGGTTTTTTTTCCTCAGTTTTTCTCTTTCTTAATAAGAATAATCATAATAACAATGTTAACACCCTGACAAATGTTTGACATGTTTGTTTTTCACTTCTGTGTAAAGGTCCCATGACTGAGAAACATGCATATGACATTTTAGCTGTAATCAATATGCCACTAATCATAATGCACATTATTGATAAGAATACAGTACTGCATGACAATTCAAATAAATACCAACGTACAGGTGAAACCGTTATTTCATATAAACATATCAAACTCTCCGCATGGATCAATACTGAAAACAACAATATGACAATATCAAGTTTGCGCAGCTAAATCGTTTTAATATGACGACGCTATCGCTTCCAGCAAACAGAAAACTTTCTCTTCTTTTCTTTTTAATGTAAAACTGTATCTGAATTGCACTTATTTCTTTATTTTGTTTAGCTTCTCGTCCGTATTGGTAACTTTTAACGCCTCAACAAACAAGCATTGGCTGTCATGGCACTATTCAAGCTTGTTGATGCCTATTTTTCTGTGTGTTTTCTGTTTCCTGAAAACATATAATGCTCAAAGATGTGTAAAAAAACAAATAATAAAAGATTCAATAATAATATTTAAAAAAAAAAAGTAAATAGACAAAAAGAAAAAGATAAAATGCGCTCTCTGCACATTTATTTTTTTCCACAATACTATTGTTATCACATTACCTTCACCAAACAAAGCTAGAGATACGTAGATGCTTCCAATAGTACACCGATCTACCCCGACACACCATAGATGCTTGGAGCATTTTGTTCAATAACAGGAGGCCAAAGGGAAAAACATTTTAAATAACCCCTGAATTTATTGAGTGGATCACTGACCTGCAGAATTCAACACAATTTCACTTTTTATTGAGCTAATTTCAAAACTATCATCTCGCGCGTGCAGAAAAGGGGCGGAAATGCCCACCCCCTTTTTATTTCTTTCTTTTTTTTGCACTTTTATTGCTGCTCACAGTCATTTTTGAACCCCCGAGGTCCTCGCCTATAAAAAAACACCAAAACACAAAACACTAGGTCTAAAATTCTCCCTTGAAACAATGAAAGGCACTACTGGTCAGAAACGAAGAACTTAAAAAAAACACAAAACCCCCCGGAATCACACCCGTCTGTTTAGTGGCGGCTTGTCTTCTTTTTCTGTTTCGACCTAAACGGTGCACCAAGATTTGGCACGATAAACAAAGAGAGAATGAAACAATTCCAATTTGGAATTTAATGGTCGCACTTGCAGAGAATTCTGGAGGTCAGTGATCCCGTATCAGTGGAACGCCCTTGGTAAGAAGCTGGGAAAATCGCGTCGTCGTCGTCGTCGTCGCTTTTCACCCCCAAAAAATGCAACTTACCCCCTGTTTTCTGAAGTCAGGGCGTCGTCAAGTTTTGTTGTGTTTATTTCGAACTATTCCTAGGAATAATAAATACATGAAAAAACCCCAGAATTTGATCACCCTGGATTTTTTTTTTGTGTGTGTGTACAACATGGCAGTCGAACAAACATAAACATAAAAGGAAAACAGACAGCAATAACAATGTAACATAAAAACGATCATTTCATGGATAACATCTTGAGGATGAAGCTTTTCAGCAGTAGGTCTGTGGTTTGTGAAGCCCTTTTACTGGAGTAAAATAGTCGGATTATTCGAGAGGACGTATAATAATCCTGTAGTGTCTTTATAATCTATACTGAATTACTCACAAACCATAGCACTACCACGCTTTCCTAGAGGTTAATAATAGCCTGTTATAATCCTATATAACGAAAGTGCACAGATTAGGTAAATAATAAACTAAAACAACAACAAAATAAAAAAAAAAGCTTGTGATTTACACTGAGAGAAAGACAAAACTCCCCCCTCCCCCATCTCCTTTTGGCGTCTCATTGGAGGCTTTGATTATAGCCAATCACAGCCTGTGGTCAACTCATGGTCTTGTGAGATACTGGCTTCCATTAGCAGCAGCAAATATCTAAATTAGTGATTAAAGTCACTTTTAAAAATAATCTTAAAGTCTAAATAGTGTGTGACGCTAACTTTTGTTCAGGCAAACTCAATCAGCGGCGGCGGCGGGGGCGGGGGCCCTTGTGTCGGTACCTCGCCGTCTGCGCGGAACTACTGTAAACGACAGCAGGGATGAAGGGAACAAACATGAGGGTCAGCAAACTGTTCACATGGTCAGCAGCTGAGACTGTCACTTTTTAACCCCCCACCCCAAAAAAATCAAGTTTCTTGGTCACTGCGGGGCTGTGCTCACAGCACCCTCTGGTGGACATTTGTAAGGTTCAAAAGGTGACAGCCCCAGTCCACGACACCTGCGATTAGTCAAAGCGACAGAAGCCGGTGTTATTTCTTCTTTCATTGACCCAGCACATGCAAGTTATCCTGCGGGTGCAGTTAAGAAGCCGAGAACCTCACAAGTCGCTGAAGCCACGCCACGTCAGAGGGGGCGGGGGCTCTTTCTCTCACCACATGCAGGTTAATACCAACAAAAATAAAAAATAAAGTTTTTGACATGCAGGCTTTACAAGAAATCAGAAACGTCATGTGTCACAAAAACTTTCAAAAGTGAAGTGGGCGGAGCCTGCAAGCAGAGGTAGGAGGAGCCTTTTAGAGTGGCAAAGCTGTTAATTGGACACCAGATAAAAAAATGTGACAGTGATTTCAAACAGGGGCTCAACTCATTTGAATCAATGACTCCAACAGTATGTGAGTCACGTCTCGATCTGGATCTGGATCTGGATCTGGATTTCCTCACCAGCGTGTCTACCTTTCTTTCTCTTATCTCGATTTCTTCTTATTTTCTCAGACGCTGGTTTAAACACACGAGTAGTTCTCGCCCGTTTCTCAACCTCTTCTCTGTCAGCGCAAAACTGATAGAAAACAGAATATATATCGCACTTGTAAGTGAAACGTAAGAGTGATTCCCCTCTCATGAGGCTGCAGCTTTGTGTGTGCTGTGGCTTATGGAGACACACTCAAGCAGGGCTGACTGACGACGTTTGGGAGGATTCAATGAACTCCCCTCTTTGTACATTAGAGAGGACGGGAAAATACTGTCACAGAATCCTGCAAGTTCATAACCTGAACGCGATCATATTAAGAATATAGAGTATATCATATAGCTTAGTAAAGGTAGAAAAACAACCCTAATTTGAACAAATCTTGCAGGATTCCCTCGTCAACATCGTCAACCCTGCTTTTAGCATCATAAAGCTAATGTGTCTATGATCCACACGCGATACATGGATTTAAACACGAGAGCCCCACTTCTATGTTTCTTTTCCTACTAGTGTAATAATGCTAGCGAGCGAAAGGGGGTTAAAGCTATTGTGGATACAAAGAACACTACATCGCTTTGTCCTCACAAAAATAACCAGAACAGAGAAATGAGCGACCCTCCATTTGCAAAAGGTTAGAAGCAGAGCACGTGACGAGGGCCCTTCACTTTGATGCACACACACACACACACACACACACACACACACACACGCGCAGGCAAAAAACCACACACAACACGTGTGAGGACGTTACCTGACGTTTCCCTCTGTCTATTTAAAGGGTGAGCGGTGACGATGATGCTGGGGGAACAAGCTGCGGACCATCTACGAGAGAGAAGGTCGTCATGGTGACACAGAGCGATGAGAGACGTGAGGAGAACTTGCAGTGATGAGATTAGGTCGAGTGGAGACGCGAGGACAGGGCTTTACATCAACGACGGAAGAATACATCAAGTGTTTGGGTCGTTTTCATCCAGATTTGTGCTCTTCTAGGATTCATTTTTCCTTTAATAAAAAACCCCTCTTTGTTCATTAAAACTATATTGTATCTCTGTTCACAGTACGTCATTATTTTTTACTGAACCTGAGGCACCTTTGCTGAAGTGCACTTCATTTGAGCATGAGGACGATTAGTCAAACTTTCTCTCTCTCCCTCTCTTCACGATATGGCTCTGACAGAATCCAGTGCAACGTGGTGTAGTCACATGGAGTCGATAGCCCTGCTGTATTTCCACCAGACACCCTTGTGTCGCTTACAATGTAGAGCCCTGTGGTACACGGGTTTGTCTTGTACCACACACACACACACACACACGCGCGTCTGACAACAACAGGAAAAACAGTTCCTAAAGCATTATTTTCTTCTTTTTCGCTGCTAAGCCATGCGATTCTAAAACAACCCTACTGTATCTGTGCGAGCGTCATCACAGCTTTAAAATCATCCTTAAATAAAAACACCTGTGGTCACAGGTGCTCCTTTTTCTGCCCAATAAAAACCCACCTTGGAGGTTTGGAATTTCTGTGTAGAATCATTCTGTACTCCCCTGGCAAGACAGCAAAAAGGGAGTTTGCATATTTTCTTATATTAGTTCCTTTTTGTCTTTGTAAACATTTCAGAGTGACCTGATTATAGACAAGTGGGCTACTGGACACCGGTCAGTCCTGGGGGGCCAGGACAAGAGGCGCTTTTATTTATGTATTTTCCAAAGGAGCACCAATGCCAATAGTCGAGCTGAAAGAGCAGAGGACGCCGTGTGCTTGGTATCATACTGACGTCCCCACCTCCCCACGGTGTGTTACTGTTACCAGGTAATACACTCAGGGGGAGGGGGCAGAACAAACAAGCACAGAAGCCGCCACTCGTTCGTTACATCGTACGCACGCACGGCGCCGGGCGAGCGGAAAGAATAGACACACATCATCATCATCATCATAATACCCACAAAACCTTCCACCCCTAATACAACCGGGGCCTGAGAATCCACATGCCGTATATATGTCTACTACAGTCCAAACGTCTAGAGCACACTGTACACAACCCCGAAGCGTTTACACGAGCACACACACAAGCAGCCGGTTAGAGCGCAGGCTGGTCAGGGAGCTAAGCGAGTGAGCGAGTGGGGCTCATTAACACTAAGACAGGGAGGGGGGCGCCCGCCCCTCCCCTCTGTACACAGGGGTCCCTTGCAGACTTCCCAAGCCACCTCAGTCGCAGTAGATCTTGTACTTTTCGCTGCAAAACACAACGGGGCCTCCCAGAATGGCGTTAGGCACGGCGTTGTTGAGCTCTGGTCGGCCAGAGCCAGAGCAGGTGAGACTCTGACTTACGTTGGGGTTGGTGGTGGAGGCGGCGGTGATGCTGCTGCTGATGCTGCTGCTGCTGCTGCTGCCAGCTGCCCTGCTGCGGGCCTTGGCCCGAGTGCCGGTGCCCCCGCGGCGGGTCTGCTCGTGGTCGAACTCCAGGTCCTCCAGGCGCTGCGTCAGGGCCAGTTTCTGCTGGATGGCCATGCGCAGCAGCGAGTTGAGGGTCTTCTTCTCGTCCTCGGCGGCGGCGAGCTGCCTCTGCATCTCATCCAGCTGAGTCACGTACTCGTCACAACTGCAAGAGACACGGAGAGAAAGCTGTCGGGTCAGATTTGTGTTCAAGTCACAAATAATATCAGTCAGGTGTTACAATATCATACCACTAGGGGGCATTGACACGTCCAATAATACCAAATAAAACAATAAAAACAGGGGTGTCCAACTTATTTTAGAGCAGGGGCCACATACGGCACAACTTGGTCTCAAGTGAGCCGGACCAGTCAAATAATAATAGCATAATAACCTATAAACAACAAGAACTCCTCATTTTTCCCTTTGTTGCACAAAACATGACAAACAATGAACAACCTGAGATTTCCTGAGAAAAATAAGTGCAATTTCTAGAATATTATGCTTAATTTGCACAAAATTCATCCTGCGGGCTGGTTCTGGCAACACGGGCCGTATGTTTGACACCCCTGCTTAGAACGACTGAAGTAAAACTGAAGTTTGCCACCAGACACTGTACTTTCTTTCATTTATTTATTATTTACTTATATATTTAAGACTTAAATCATTTCATTTTTATTGCTCCTTTTATCTCTTTTGATCCTATTAAACTTTTTATTAAAGTACATTTCTTTTTAGGGCTGTCTGGAAAAAGAAGACAAGCAAAGACAAGCACTCTTCCATCATGACCTTTCTCCTAGTTACACTGTTCCTTCCACCACTAGGTGGAGCCCCTGAGCTGCACAGTGCAGACATGATGATGCTGGAGGAGCTCCTGCACTGGTGCTGCTGAGCTTTTATCAGATGCGTCAGAACACTGCACCAAACTTCACCAACTTAAATATTCATTTGAGGACTGGAGCGGACGTCCTGTGAGATACAAGCAGAACTCTGACAACACCTGTGCTTCATTCTTCTTCTTCTTCTTCTTATTAAGTCCACATTTAATCACCAACTTTAACCCCAAATATGGAGTTTGAATGTCTTAATAATCGGTCATACATTATCAAATATTATCTGAAAAACGGTTCACACTTTACTTCTGTGGGTTCAGACCGCGATGAGACGCCGCGCTGAAGCTTACGGCTTCCCGGAGTAATATGAGGACGTACTGTATGTGCAAGTTAAGAATAAGTAACATAAACAAAGGATGAACGTATTAACCTGAGGGTCACACTGAGAAGATCCCTCATGCGTCACCTGAGGAGCAGACACAGAAACCAGGCGAAAAATCAAACTGGGGCCGAGAGAGAGAGGAACGTGGCTCGTCACCTGCTCCTCACACCTGATGTGCATTTCTCCAGCCTGTAGTGAAGTCAACTCCATCACCTGCACACGTGTGTTAAATATCCAATATATGCTACATATGAGTGGCTGCTGCACTGCAGCACTATCACACGTCTGCCTCTCTGCCCTTCCTTGTATGCATGTGTCTCAGAATGGACAGGAAGAAAACTGGGTCACCAGGAATGGATGGTGAGGTGACGGTGTGGTATCTCCACTCTCCATCCCCCCCCCCCCCCCCTGTTTTTCATTACTTTGCTCTCTCTCCCTCCTCTCTCTCTCTCTCGCTCTCTCTCTCAGTCGAGTTCTCTCTGCAGGATCTTATCTCTCTCCTCTCAAGCTTTTCCCCCTCTGCTGCTGCTGCTGCTGCTGCTGCTGCTGCTGCATCTGTCACTTTCTCTCCGCCCGACTTGCTCATCCCTACTTTTCGGTGTTGCTGACAAAGCGATATGAGTGGCGTGCTTGAGTTAATGAATGACACACCTCTATGAAAGGAGGGGTTGGTGATGTTAGTGAGCATCGCCCTGTGTGTACGTTTCCATGCACAGGCAAGTCCAACAGGACATATATATGTACATACATATATATATATATATATATATATGTGTATGTATATATATATATATATATATATATATATATACATACATACATATATATATATTATCTGGGTGTGTTAGTCCGACTTTTAGACATTTTATTTAGCACTGTTTCATTTTAAATATTAAAAATGTCAGGTAAATTGTAAACAGGTGTCCCGACTGTTTGAAAGCCTCACCCTGCTCTCTTTCATCTATCTGTTAGCAAAGTATTTGCTTCATGTGGGAACGCCCTGACCTGAGGAGAGAGAGCGTGACTGAAAACAATTGTAGCTGCAGAGAAACCACAAGAATGAAGAGATTTCACTTATGTCGCTTATGTAATTAATGACTTGTATTCAAACGTCCGCAAGCAATAACTGTCATTTTCCCAATAAGCACGCGAGAGGTGTTATTATTTTGTCAGTGGTTAGGGATTGAAAAAGCTGTAAGAACTATTTTATACAAATCTGTCTGTGATATTTATATTAATTGACCTTTATGTCATAAGAATCGTTATTGTTATTGACATCCTGCTAACTAGATCATGAGATTCTTTGACCCAATAAATAGTTTCTCTATTTCTGTCTTTCCCAAAGTCTGAGTCTGGACCCACAGATGTGTTTCAGGAGATTATTTTGAAGGGCTGTCATATACATTTGCAGAATCTTGCTTGAGATAAAGTAACTGTTTTGAAGTTGTGATGAATTCATTGTTATTTTGTGACAGTTTATGGATAATTACTCCTTGAAGGTGAACTGCACTGGAGCCAAACTGAAGCATATATTAAATTCAGTTAAAGTTTCCATAAAAACAAGCCTTGAGAATCAAAAATACAAGTATCTGCAGATGTTTTTGTTGTGTTTGTGTGTGTGGCTGCACGTGGTTGAGAGCCATGTGAACTTTGGTCCTTGTCAGACCACCACACAAATGTAAACCATACCCTCCCCTCTTGTGTATGCAGCTTGATTCCCAGTGGGACACACACCCAGACAATAGGGATCAGTGCTGGCTTCATTAAACCCTGTTTGAGACGGGGGGTGACCTGGGAATACACGGGGGGGGGGGGCTAGAGCGCCTGCAGACGGTTCAACATGGAGGTGGTGGTGGGGGGGGGATCTTTCCCGGGAAAAAAACAAAACAAAACAGAGACGTGTATTCTAGGAGCTAGAGGGATACAATAGAGCCTTTTTGGCCTGCTTATGGGGTGTGTGTTGGTGTCACAATGGTGAGGGGGGGGGGGGGGATTTTGAGGAATCACGAGTCATCATATTCACTGAGACAAAGAGACACTTTCATTTGCCTCTTACTGTGATGACTTACTTCTACTGCAACATTCACGACGCCGTGGTTCATAATCAATACTGCCTTCAACACACACACACACACACACACACACAGCAGCAGCAGCAGCAGCAGCCTCGGCCTGTGGTCTTGTCTGGAGCCCGATTGGTCACGGTGGAATGGATTATCATGGCATGGGGAAGGAGGTAATAAGAGAATGAAAGGGAACAATGTGATGGAGAGAAAAAAACCTCCAACAACTCACAACAGAGCAGCGGGGACGACCGAGGCCGTGTGTTTGACGAGGAAACGGTTCGACTGTTAATGAACACGGGGCGGGTGGGAGCTGAGAGCATGTCGAGGCATGTCTCAGGAATGTTAGAGGCTGGAGCTGACACTGGAGACTGCAGCTGGAGACACACACACACACACTCATGTCTCATAAAGTGCTCACAAAATGAATCTCATGTCATGTTACTGGAGCAAGCTGTGCAGCATCACACACACACACACACACACACACACACACTTTCTTTTTTCACTCCATCCCTTTGTCAAAAACCACACATCTCACAAATCCACCAGCGGTGTTGTTATTGAAAGAAGGACAAAATTAAGCTCCTGTAGTGGGCTTTAAACCCAAAGACCCGCCCCTTTCCTCTCTTTCTTTTCCAGATGACTAGAGAACCGGTTGTTTGGTGATGAGGAAGGATGGAGGAGAGGGGAGGGTACAAGGGGGAGGGAGTGTGGGAAAACCTCTCATGAGTGAGTCCCCCATGTGTGTTGTTTGGAAAGGAATTTACATACCAATACAAGAATCCCCTAAACACGCTGAATATAATTCAAACATGGTCACCAGAGCAGTGAGAGACGACATCATCATCATCATCATCATCAGTGGACACGGTGCAGGTGGTAAACAACAACAACTCTCATGTGTCAGTAATATCTGAAGTCTCTGTGGAAAAAAAGGCTTAAAGACACAGACACTTTCACGACGTCTGCGTCAACAACCCACAGAGCTGGGCCCAGTCCCATTTCTAGTTTTTAACCACTCAACACAAGTTTGGTTGGGATTAATGTAGCTACACAACATCCAACGTCCCAAGTTAGTTTGATTACAGTAACATTAGTTTCTTTGGATTCAGTTAATCTGGGAAATGTCTCATAACCCTCAATTTGAAGTGTGCCCCTAAAATGTGGGACGGAGCCTCACAGTGAAGGTGAGACGAGGTGCTGCAACCTTTATTCTAAAATACTCTCTGTCCGTACCCTCCGCTGCCTCTCCTATAAAGAGCTTGAGCTTTGTTGTCGGAGTCTTAAAAGCAAAAGGAAAAGTACTTCTCAGTATCTCGGCCAGCTGGACCACAGCTGATATTTACAGGACAAGTGGACATGAAGAGGAAACTCGAGGAAACTCGAGGAAACTCGAGGGAAGTGAGTCTGTCACCAACTGTGGACTCACCAGATTCATTTCTTCGGTTTCTCACGTTCTTTCACAACATTCACTCACACATATTCATGGAAATGCATGAACAAGGTGGCTGTGTATGAGCACTTAGTCGTCTCTTTGAGTTTAGGGGTGAATGTGTTAATCCAAACCGAGCTGAGGTGGGATTATGTGCAGAACCTTTGACCGGCTTCGCTTAGGAATCAGAAAAGATTAGCGAGCGTCAACACTTCATATCATAGTCAAAAACACGACTTAACTGGTGCAAATGATACACAGATTACAAACCTTCTGTGGTCTGTAGTGAGTATCTATGCAATGCTCGTTTAAAACAACAACTTACAATACTGCAGACAGGCTCAGTATATGATAAATATAGATTATAATCTCCTATAATCTCCTATTCATGATTATGGGTCTACAAAGAATACTCAAATCTCTTTGAGTATTTAAATATATGTTAACTTTTCATAACCAAATCAATTCTGTTATTAGTCCAATATGATATTTTTCCAATTTTCACTGATAATCTGGTCATGTGACATTTATCTTTACAAACCATGCTTGATGAAGCATGAATGTGAGATTTATTGGGTTTTTCCTCGTCCAGTGCTGAGTCATGACCAGTAGAAGTGTAAATACATCGACGGGATTAAAGAGTAAAATTCATATTTTAGTGACGTCGCGTTTCTTACCGTGTGGCGAACATAGCTCGCAGAGAAGAAAACGTGGCTGCATCCTCCTTCAGGGCTTTGAGCTCGTTCCTCAGCTTCATCATGGTCTCCGTCACCATGGCCTTCTCGTTCTCGTACTTGCTCTTCAGATTGGCCAGAGCAACTTCAGCAGTCTGATGGTGGACAAGATGAACAGAAAAGGTCAGATGAACTTCCTGTCGCAAGATTTCTACCTAATTCTCTGTGAATATGAACCACATGACCCACATGTTTTTTTTTTTTTTAAAAGTCATAGGTGTGTGGTTTACGAGGGGCTTTCATGTCTGTGCTCACTAAGTGACCACACACAGATTTAAAAGGCATCTGCATACACAGACTGTCACTGTGTTATGGTTCTCTGTGCTGTGGACGGCTGTTGGCCGATCCTATATACAGAGATACTCGGAGCAGCTGGCACCGTAAGACTGCAGTCTCCGGTGTTTGTCACACATCTTGTTTGCATCACATTTGCTGCGACAGCTGAATTGACCTGAAATAGCTCACACGTTTGTCTTCTGTCTCTGTCTTTCAAGGGAAAACGACAAATGTTTGGTCAACTGAGATAAGAAGAGAAGATAAGAAGAGAAGAGCTGACCTGCTTGTTGGCCTTGAGGACGGTCCTCAGCGTTGCAATCTGCTCCCTCTTGGTGCTGAGCAGGGATTTTAATTTGAGGATCTCCTCCATGCAGGCTTCCTTGTCCTTGTCCGCCACGGTGCCGAGCTCCAGAGAGGCCACCCTCTGGCGCGACAGCTCGGTGGTGCGGTCCACAGCAAGCTGAAGGTGCTTGATCTGGTCTCTGATGATGGCCACCAGGTTGTAGATGTTCATGGGCTCGCGGCGGTGGTCAGACACAGGAGAGGGCAGCGAGGGGCCCCCGTCGCCGGGGTCGCTCTTAACAGGCTCAGGGAACAGGCCCTTGGTAAGCAGGATGGGAGAGCGACGGCCACGTCCCTCTGGGCTGCTACGTCCACCTTTACCTTCCTTGTAGAAGTCGAGCATGACGCGGTTGGGGGTCTCGTTGTTGCACATGCAGACGTGGTTGTAGAGCGTGGCCAGTTCTTCGCTGAAGGTGACTAGCTCATCTTGAGCCACGCTCAGGCTACCCTGGGACTCGCCTGCAACGTCGCTCAGCTGAGGAAGAAGCACGTCAGTTACTTACACTTTAGTTTGACGAGAAAACATCAGCGACGTGATTCAGTTTCATGTCAGATGCAACATCTCACCTTGCGCAGCTCCTTCTCTAGCTTGGTCTTCTCCGCTCTCTCCACCTGACTGGTTTTCTCCAAAGTTGCCAGCTTCTCTCCCAGTGTTGTGACATCGCTCTCCAGACGGGTGCGCTCCTCTTCGTAGCGTGACTGACAAGCCTGATATTCTGTTTTCAGAGTCTTCAGTTCCTCCTTCAGCTCTCCTGCCTCGGACACAGCCACCTGACAGACGAGAGCAAACGTGGATTAAAAACAAACAAATTCAAATTTAAAACCTAATCTGACATCCGGTGCCATTACCTTGTACTTGCACTCCAGGATCTCAGGTCCGTTGATGTCCACCTCATAGTAGTCTCCGTCCTCGTGGCTGTCGCGCTCTTTCTCGTTGTCCAAGGCGGACTGGCGCTCCTTGCTGGCCTGGAGCTTGCGGATGGCGTTGAGGTTCTCTGTGAGACGGCTGACCTTCTCCTGATGCTCTGACAGAGCGCCGTGCGCCTGCTCGAGCTGTTTTTGGGAATCCTGCAGGGTGGACAGCAGGTTGACCTTCTCTCGCTCCATCTGAAGAGGGGAGATGTGGACATGCTGAGGTCACGCTTGGTTTCTTGGTTAACTGGCTAACTCTGTCACGGCTGCCAGAGCATGTGAAGTTCATTGCCCAGGAGCCCAGCATCAGAGTCAGGGTGACCTTGGCTGTTTCCTGGAATCACTTCAGCTCAGCATTGGCAGACACTTGGTTTCTCATCTTACACACATGCACACAGTTGTGCTGATATAAGCACGGAGCTATTTCAGAAGCTTATCTGTTAAGTTACATAAAACAATGCTCTCGTTCTGTCGTCCTCACCCTGAATACATTTTCAGTGCAACATTTAAAAATGAAGATACATTTGAAAGAGATATATCAAGCTATAATATTTACATATTTTGTCTCTGTGTGTTTAGTTAGCCTTGGTTGGTTTGTATGTGGAGTGCTGTAGAAACATAGCCCAGCAAAATCATTTCCAGGTTTTTAAGGTTTTCTGATATTTTATGGATATATTTCATCGATTATGAAAATAATCGTTAGTTGCAGCTCTACAAACAATTAACCCTCTGCCCATGAAATACTGGCCTTTTCACACATTCATGCACTGTAACGTTGAATCCATGCTGCATGTTATTTTCAGCAGCTACTCGGAACCTTGATGTGTTATTGAGCACCGAGGACAAAATCAATAGAATGAGATAAGGCGTGAGAGCACGGCTGAGCGGGTAAAGGAAGCGTTTTGTTTCCTGTGGAATGACTGAGCAGATCAAACCTTGACCTTGTGTCATAGTTTGTGAGCTGCCGCTTCACCAACACGACAGATCACATAGCAGGGCGACACCAAGGCAACTTCAAGTCCACGCATACAAACATGGCATCTGTGTTTATGCTTTGTGTAGGCAGATGAAAAAAAAAAAATCCTTAATCCTCCCCTAGCCCTCTAAACAATTATTATCCACAGGTTTCGCTTTACTTCCTGGTAACCATGGCGCCCAATCGGGCACAGCTCTGGGTGATGAGCAAGCAGATGGCAGGTCCTTTGGTGCCACCACCCACTGTGTCACAGCCCAGCCGCACCTGTAGGGTGTTCATCTCCGTGGATTAACTTCGCTATAAAAGGATTTAAAATCCTGCAGTGACGCTGGGTCAGGATGTAGACCAAACACTCAGACTGAACTCACTGTTGTGGCTTGTTTTGAGTTCACTACTCTCAGTCTGGTTTGTATTAAAAGGATGAAAATAAGCAAAGACAGCGCACCAATATCTTGTAATAAAACATAGGGATGCACGGAAATATTGATAAACTAATATCTTATAGTGTGATATTGTTTTTGATTCTTTGAAACACTGTAATCTACTGTAAATGGAAATATTCTTGACAGTGGTTTCGCGTTGTATTTACGCCTCCAACTACTGGTTGACAGCAGGCATTCAACCATGTGACTCTCTCCTATCACCAGACAGATTATTGCCAATACACAGCACTACTAAAGGTAGTAGGTATATTTGAGTTCTGAATGTTATGAGCATATTATTAGAACTGCAACTAACGATTATTTTCCTAATCGATTAATCGTTTGTTCGATAAAATATCAGAAAACCTTGAAAAATGTTGATCGGTGTTTGTCAGACCTGGAAATGATGATGTTCTCAAATAACTTGTTTGATTCACTTTTAATGATTTCTTTGTTATCCAGAGCAAAGAAATTAAGAAAATGTTCACATTTAAGAAGCTTAAACAATTGGAATTCTTGTTTTAATTCATGAAAAAAGCTTCCAACCGATTAATCGATGATCAAAATAGTTGTCGATTAATTTAGTAATTGATTAATAATCGATTAATTGTTTCAGTTCTACATATTATTGATTCTCTGTGTAGTAAATACGACAAAAGTCAACTCAAATAGCACTAAACCATCCTCTTTAATCTACTGATTGTGTGCGTCAGTGAATCGATGCTATGTATTGATTCAATGAAGATGGGGCTTTTAAAAGAAAGGTAAAAAACACACACACACCTGTATCAGCTGCTGTTTGAGCTTCTGGATCTCTGAGATGTTAAGTTCGCTGAGCAGGTCGTCCACGAGGCTGGGCACGGGGAAGAACAAGCCTTCCTTCATCGGCGTGGAGACGCGGTTGTCGTCGGCGATGGCGTTGGCCAGTTTGGCGAAGCCGCTCTCGTATCCCTGGAGAGCCTCGTCGTTGTTCGGTTCGGTGCCGGCGTCGTCACTGAACTTGAGACCGTCCAGGGAGATGCTCAGCGGGCTGAGGGAGAACCAGGGAACGCCGTGTCATGTTAGCACTCATTAGCGAGGGTGATGAAGCCAGGGGGAAACATTGTGTTTGTGCTCCATTCACCTGTTATACAGAGTGTCTCCGATGCTCATGTAGTGGGACAGCTCTTTCCTCAGGGAGGCTTTCAGCTCGCGCTCCGTCTTGATGGTCTCCAGGGCCTCGCCGAGTTGACGCTCGGCAATCTCTTTCAGGCGGATGGCATCCTCCAGCTGGCTGTTGAGGAACTGAGTGTCCTCTTCCAGACGACGGATCTCGTGCTTCAAACCCTCAAACTCCACCTGGGGAAAAGACAGAGGAGCAACTTTGATGGGCTCTGGATTCACAGAGAATTTAAAAGCAACCATCATAACCATGATAATGTCCGGGACAAGCAGCTGGATCAAAAAGAATGACATGCAGGAAGATGCTCTACAAGAACATATCCACTTAATTTCCTCTCTAATTTATCCGCTCAATCCTTTTTATATTGGTTGCCAAAGGAAGAAGCTTATGCTGAATAAAGGGAACATAATCCAAACAAAGAGAATTCACTGCTCATGCACAAAAGCCACTATAAATTGAAATATTCTACTTGGAAATTCAGCTCTGTTAAATATTGTTTTCCCCATCAGCAAAGACATATTATTTGTGCCGTTAAATGTTCTGAGGAATTATAGTTGTTAAATTAGCTGTCAAACACGTACGCAATCAGATGGTAGCACTTACTACCCTTACTACGTACTCTTGTAATCTCTTTACTGTATCAGAGGGTGTTTTCATTATCATAATTGAATCTGAATATTTAGACTAAATGCCTGAAGCTACCATTATAATTAGGTCTCACTGAAGAGGCTACATGATGGTAACAAGCAGCAATCAGGGGAAATTCATCAAAAAGGGGGACGTTCTATACTTGTTTTCCCCAAACGACCCCTCCTCATTTGTAGGTGGCACGAGTCGATGAAGACTCGAAGAAGCGCTGCTCCTTCCTCACCTGGCTCTGTTTGAGCACGGAGACCTGCTTCTGCAGCGAGATGTTCTCCTCCTCCAGCTCGGTGTAGTCCTGCAGGAGACGAGCCTCCCGGAACTTGTACTCCTTGATGTCGTCGCGTAGCTGGTTCCTCTGGAGCTCCACCATCTGGCTGTTCTGTAGAGCCAAGAAGAAACGAGGGAGAGCTGTGATCCCAGTCATTGATTGATTTGATTTTCTGTCACATTGCCTCTAGAACACTTGTAAAAGTTTGCCAGATAAGAACGCTCTCCCATCTGGTCAAACCTGTGGTGTGTGAGCTTGATCTGAGGACGAGTAACCACGTGTCGTTCCAGGCAAAGGGCCACGGGGACACTTGCCTGCCAGCTCTTGTGACACCAAACAGACTATATCCTAATTCTTTTCTGCCATGATGAAAGCTATTCAACGACTGAGACACTCGCGGACAGCTGAATTTTCTAAAGAGGACACATTCCTCTGTAGGTGAGCAGGGATAGGGAAATTGGAAGAAGTATTTTGACCATGTGGTGAGGTGGAAATCTGAATTCAGGATCGTTGGCTCAAACCACGTTAATGAGTGTTATTGAAAAGCCTTTGTAGAGCGGTGATCGACAAAGACAGGTTTTCTGTCGTAATCTCTTGTTTCGTCACAGAAGAGTGGGAGGTCTCTTATTCTAAACGTCCAGGATTTCTTTTAGCAATGGAACACATTTCCCAATGTTGTATTTCACTTTACTAGTGCATAACTTCCTGTGTGCAGCGTGGGATTCCCTGAAATTCAAGGTCGACACAGGGAATACGCAGCAATCTCAGTGAATGGGGTGGAGAAACAAACACCAGCACCGTTAAAACCGTCAACAAGCCAGAGAAGCTCCACAGATGAGTTAGCACATGTGTTTGTAAATGTGCATTACAAACTGGCCGCATGCTGCTGCTGCTGCTGCTCAGAGAAGGCTTCATTAATTATATAAAGTGTGAGAGAGGTAGAAGACGTGCCCTTCCCCCACATCCGGTCAGTCCTACTGAGCCACCTGTGTCCACGCGATACAATCTATTGCCCCCGTTTAACCCCCTGTTCCTGCGCCGTCGAGGTTTTTCTTACTTACTTCTAGCTCTTATTTGTACCCAAATGTTTAAATGCACTTATTGTAAGTCGCTTTGGATAAAAGCGTCTGCTAAATGACATGTAATGTAATAATGTAATGTTTGTCATTTGCATCCCGCACAACATACAGAGAGACGGGCGGACACGGGGGGGCGGGGGGGCATTTGGTCATCCAGTGACTCTCAAAGAGAAAAGATAAAAGCTCTGAAGTAAGTGGATACTCACTGAAGGAGATTGGGCCTCTCGCTCTTTCTCGATCAAAATAAACAAACATATGTGTATGTGTGTGTGTGTATGTGAGAGAGAGACGAGTGTGTTTAGCAGTCTTTGAACTGACCTTGAAGTCATGTGTGCAAGCGAGCATGTAACTAACTAGTGTGTGTGTGTGTGTGTGTGTGTGTGTGTGTGTACACACAGGTGTACGCTCCACAGTGTCTCATTCTGCGTTAATTTGTGTCATTTCATGAATAATAATAGGAATAATATGTTTAGATTTATATGCACGAGACAGAAAGAGGAGAGCGGTGCGTGTCTCTGCAATACAGACAGGATTTGCATGTGTGTGTGTGTGGGACGTGTGTGTTTCCCTGACAAGAACTGGCAGCAATAACCTAATACCAGAGGGACAATTAGCCTTGCAGTCCTCTGCCAGGTGCCACCCCCCCCCCCCCGTCCTGCTGTCGCTGCATCACCATCCCTGCTCTCCATCATTTCAGCCTCAGCAGGGAGTCGATCCTGAGGAGCTTTCCCTCACATCGGCAGCGCTGCCTTGAGAGTGAACACACGTGGCCGTAATTACTCAAAAAAACCAGAGTCGGTGATAAGCGGGGTGTCCTGATCCCATTTGCCTGTGATGTGCAAAGGGAACACAGTGCAGCTGTTGCACATATAAGTGAACCTATGGTTGTAGCTTGATTACACCCTTTAATTGGACTACTGTCCCTGGGTATTCAGTGTTTTCCGACACTAGATGGTTTACAACTCCTTTCAACATGTCGAGCAACAGTCTGAGACTTCGTACCACGCATTAACTTCAAAATATTTACTTCTCTAAATTGACAGAACAAAAATGTGGTCTCTTGTTGAGTCCAGAAATGCACCGCTCTGGATTTCGCCACGTTTTTCTCAAAGTTAAATATCTAATTTCCCTCAGGATGCATACAACAAAGACACAATTTGTTCCATTTACTTGTAATTGGAGTTTATTTGTTCTTTTTTAGCTCCCCGAGTGAGGAAGAGGCTGACAGAATACTCCCCGCTGATGAAGAATACACACACACACACAGCTCGTTTGCTCGGTGTAATAATTAAACGTTATGAGTCAAAGGTGCATTAATATCCATCGCGCTTTGTGCGCATGTCTAATGATGAGCGTGGGCGTTGATCTTGGTTGGTGCATTACTGAATAATGCATGAGCTTAACACAGATCCGTCCTGCCACTAAGCCTGTGCACACTGCCAGAAAACTGAATGAAAGCATAATAAAGAGGTGAATCGGTCTCATTAAAGGACTCAGTTTGCCCGGTAACTGACCGACATATACACAATTATTATATCTCAAACAGAAAGGTATCTCTTGCTTTGTTTTGGGGTTGTTTTTTTTGTTTTCTTAACTCAAAGCTGTGCCAGCTGGTCTCTTCCAGGTCAGGGTTATGTGCCTCAGCTGGAGGGTCACTGTTGATGAATACAGGCCAGCACTGAAACTGATTAAGGTCCCCCTCCAATCTGATTACAATGCAGAGCAGGGCTTTGACCTTTGACTTTGTTTTCACATCCGCTGCCTGCTACACCGAACCCCCCCCCCTCAGAGATTGGGGGTGGAGTTACACTGTTCTGACACCTCATGGATTCAAGTATAATGAGCAGACGTAGTGTGATGACAGTGATGAAGGTTTGTGTGTTCGCATACCTAACACAAATAGTCCTCATGAAGACCAAAAACCTGGTCCTAATGAGGCAGAACATTCATTTCTGAGGATTATGGATACGATTTGAATTGTGGTTCGGTTAAGGTTAAAGTTAGTGTTAGGCATTAACTGGTTATGGTCAAGGTTGTTTAGTCAGTCAATGTAATGTCCTTAAAAGGACAGCTGTACGAACGCGCTCTGTGTGTGTGTGTGTGTGTGTGTGTGGTTTGATGCTAGAAGGTGTGACATGTTTAAGGTGCCACCAGGAGAGATGTTGTCAGTGAGAAGCCTTTAATGGCTTTAGGTCTGTGTGTGGTTTGTCTGCCTGCTGTCTCTCCATGCAGGTGACGCCTGGACAGCTGATTTAACACACACACACACACACGCACACTGACCTCCATGCTAAGTGGGTGGGGCAGTGAGAACACCAGGTTGTAATAATCATACAAAGGCCTGATGCATTTGAATAAAATATGTTGTATCAGTACCTGTGGTCAACAACTGACTTTCATATCAAAGACAGCATAATTATTAATGATTGTTAACAATGGTTAATGCTCTCTTCTTGTGTTTGTTGACAATGAATCAGGCCTACCCTACAAAAAGGTGTACAAATAAAGCACTTCACGTGCACACAAATTTGACCTTAAACTAAAGAGCTTCATTTATCACGAATAAAAGAAAAATGCAAAATTAATTTAACCATTTTTCTTTGCTCTTTTTTTCAACTCACTCATCTCTTTTCATATCTAAATGTAACTGGTCTGCATTTCCCGGCCCTCAGTTGTTGCCAGTTCAAATACAAATGCTTCTTCAAAACGTGGCAATTATAAATGACTCATGGAAAAAAAAGGTCAGGGTCTGCAGGAGACGCCATCTGGGTCTGGATCCAGACTGAGGCTCCACTATAAGAGACCACCTGATCACATCTAATTAACTTTCTCTTGGTCACTACAATTCTGGATAACGGTCACATGGGTCGGACCCTCTTTCCTCGTTTTTATCTCCAATGCTTTCCCTTAACCATTAAACTACTTTTTACAGCACAGAGGAGCTGAGCCTGCTTAAACCTCAGCAAAGCTCTCAACTATTTCTTACTGGGTTTAAGCCGCTATAACTTCTATTTCAGTGGGAAATAGCTCCATCACTTCTTTCTCACTCTGCTGACCTCCAATTCCATCTCTATCATGAACTTGCAAACATGCATGTATTCAATTTTTTCCCCCTCCAAATTACAGTCCCTCCCACATGGGCATGAAAGTAATAACATTTAACCCTCGAGCTCTCAGCGTCTTTGTCTGATATCACTGACCTCCATTAACCATTTCCCCCTCACTCCGGTGTCAGCGTGCTTTTAAAAGGCCACGTATCCTCCAATACGATTCTATCTTTGTCTTTTTCCTTTCAAGAAACGTCTCAATACACATGTACACACGTTTGGTCCATAAAATATCAGAAAATGTGTTTGTCAAACCTGGAAATGATGATGTTCTCAAATGTCTTTTGTTTTTGGTTTACGTTTGAATGATTTCTTTGTTATATGGAGCAAAGAAACAAAGAAAATATTCACATTTAAGAAGCTGAAACGACCAGAAATCTTACTTTAATAATGAGAAAAGCTTCAAACTGATGAATCGATTATCAAAATAGTTGAGGATTAATGTAGTAATCAATTAATAATCGATAAATTGTTTCAGCTCTAATTGGTTGTATGCATGAAAATGCAAGGGTGGCTCCCAAAATGCTGCTTCTTTGTGGATAAACAGCTAATACCAAAACTTTTGCGGATTTTCCTAGACTCAGTTCCATCATACAGTATCTCAAACGGTCTTGTTCACTCTCTCGTGATATTGAGCTTCCAAAACTGTGATGACCTCATGAGAAAAAAAGAAAACAAAACTTTTGCACCGTCCTTCAGGCTGTGCAGCAAATTAAAAGTTCACGTCAGCCTACATTAAAGCTAAATCTACAAGCCAAACAACACCTACAGGAGAGACGAGAGACGAATCACACATGAATGCAGCTCAAAGAATAATGACGCTCAGGGGCCTGTCGCTGCTGTCAGACACCACATCTGCCTTTATCCTCCTCGTCATTCTGTTCACCTCGCCTCGAAGACTCCGTGAGGGAAGAGAAAACACCATCAAGGTCACACTTTTCAACGAGATCATTAAAACACAGAAAGTGAAAGGAAGCTTGTGACTGTGTGGCCGACGGCTCTTTTCTTAATGTTGGAAAAGCGTGCACTTTATAGTCAATTAGTGAGGGTTTTTTTTTTAGGTCACATTGATTGAAGTGGATGTTTAAAACCCACTAGGTATATTCCATGTAGAGGCCTCTGTGTGTGTGTGTGTGTGTGTGATTATTACGGTTTTACTGATCAAATCAAGAACAGAACACGACGAAAACTTTGCTGAAGCAAAAACACAAACAATGTTTGGAATGAACAGAATTTCTTGACTTAAAAGGAAGTCATTGTTCAAAGGGGAAATAACATTTGTAAGGCCACTGTAACCCTAAGTAAGTAAGTTCTGTAACCCTGGACTTTTACCTTCAAGTACCAAATTCTAATTATGAGTTCATCCACGAGTCTGAGTGAACATTTGTACCAAATTCCCTGAAGGTGTTCTCTAGACTGGGACAGATGAAAGGACAACTCGCTGTCGTCAGACTCTGGGGCATACAGAATGGAAACTGAAGAAGCGGGCGTCTGGGCATGATCTCCTTTTCTACACCTCCCCTCTTCCTCTGTTGCTTCGGTTACCTCATTTTCATTCAAGACCAGTTTTTTTTTTGCAAACCCTCTCCCCCCAGTTTTATCTTTCCACACTGGCAACTCCCACAGGATGGGAGATGATCCATCTTGGCATTAATGTCACAAGAAATAATAAGGCACTCGACATCAACACCCCAGAGGCCTCTGGGAGTCCTGTTACATTAGCCTCACATATGAGGAAAACAACAGAGGAACAAAGATCGAGCCCTTGCTCTTGGGTCTTTTTATGGCTCGCGTCTGACCTTTCCATCATGAAGGCAAAGCTCCGGCGTTGCAGCGTGAACTGAACTTTCGGATCCTCCACACTCTCATTTCAGCGGCCTGCACAAACGATGAGCTTCAAGCTCAGCCTCCGTCTAACCTTCCAGATTCAGACACTTCCCCTCTCTCAATCCCTCTGTCAGGTGTTTAATCCAGCAATTGAAGCAGCACTTCAATCAGACTGCAGCTGCTGTGTCAATGGGGGGGGGGGGGGGGGGAGGAAAAACCCAATCATGTTTAACATTTGAAAGGCATCCACATTATGGTGATTGACAAACACCACAACACTGTCATGTTAGTGGCTGTGAGTGATAAATGGTCGGAGCAGGAGAACAACAGCAGCATTAGGAAGAACGTGTGATGATGCAGAAGCTGAACCAGACAGAGTGTGTTCCCATCACACAGGCAGGCACTGGGAATCCCCACTCTGTGAGCATCATGGTCGCCATCACTGCAGGCACATTCCTCTCCTCGACATGCGATTGAATTTAATGAAGTCACGCCTGTTACGAGTGCGCCTCCTTACAATGTTACGGGCTCTTTGAGGAGGTTTAATCCTGTCGACTGTGACGTGTGTCTTATCAGTGCTAGAGGGCTAACGTTTGAGTCTTTGCCATGAGACACCACCGCCTGGGAGAATCAAATCAGCTGAAATGATGCAACTAAATGGTTGTGAATGAACTGCTGTGAACTGAGACAAAAGCCATTTTATACTGAATGAAGTGTCCGGGGCTTTTGACTGACATCATTTCATTTTCTCAGCCTTTTGTGAGAACTCTCTAAGCTATATATAGATCCACAGTTCACAAATTGTGTGGAGGACGAATAACAAAAGGCACAAGAGTGGAGTAGTACAGAGGGATTTTGACCGGACGTACAGCGGCATATGACAAAAATAATGTGTCACCTTATCTCTTATTCTGTTTCGCTCACAGCGGCATCTGAAGCACGTGTGTGGAAGAGGAAGATGAAGGAAGCACCTGCGCTCTCACGGCTGCAAGCGGAGGCGGCATCCTTGGGATGCATTAGAGACCGACTCAAGTCTGACTCACTGCACTTTCACATGAGACACTTTGATTTGACTTTGTGATTTTCTTTCTTTAAAGAAAACTTTACTGCAGAGAGAACGAGAGAGATTAAGAATAAATCTGCCTCTTGTGAAATGTATTGCATTCCATGATGAAATTGAGTCATTCAATCACCACCAGACTGATTAGCAGCATTGTCTCTGGAAAGCAACACAATCATTCACCACTGGTGTTGAATTTACTCTCATTAAGTTGTTTTTTTTCATGCTCCTTCTTTTTCTTTGTCACCATTCTCGTCGCCTTCTCGTGCCCTCGCCTCCCTTCTCTCACAGTCCGAGCTAATTTGAAAGCGAGGAGACAAAGACCTCTTTCAGCCCGCGTCACTTTGGTCACAATGCCAGCCTCAGTGCCCAAGCTCCCTTCATTTGCCTGCCACACACACACACACACACACACACTCCTAGCACCCACAGACATGCCAGTAGAAGGGTGTCATTATCTACCATAAGCGGGCTGATTTACTCTCGAGCCTCTTTTATTTGGCCAATTACAGTTAGCCAAGGCTCGTGGAGTTGCTCGAGTGTCGTTAAGATGAAAATGGCACCCGCAGAAAGGCAGGCCACCAAAATCTGTAGACTAGACTCGATGATACGTGGGGTAAAACCGGTGCAACATTCAAATCCTGGTTCAAGCGGAGCCTTTCCATGCGGAGTTTGCATGTTTTCCCCGTGCCTGTGTGGGTTTTCCCCGGGTACTCCCCTCCCACAGTCCCAAGATACTCCGATTGTGGTTAGGTTAATTGAAGACTCTAAATTGCAAGGCAATCTTTGCAGGGTGTAACCTGTCTTTTGCCCGATATCAGCTGGGACTGGCTCCGCAGACCTCACCCCCCCTCAAGCCTCGAGGATAAACAGTATATATACACAACAGCCAGACAGAGGAAGTTATCTGAAGCAATGTGAAGCACATGACTTTGTTTTTCGGGTGTGTGGTCAGTCAGTACCCTCAGATGGGAGATTAACGAAGTCTTTGCTGGAAGTAATCATGTTTTATCTGTTTCATGATGTCTTCCATGACGCCCAACACTTAAAGCATCTTAAATTCAGAGTTAAGCAGCAGCTGACCTAAGTATGGTGGAATCTGGAGTTTAAGACGCTGTGCGGGTCTTTCTTCAAGTGTTTGTCACTAATCTCGGTAAGAACCACCACTGACATGGGGGGGGGGGGGTCGTTTATTCTCCCAAAATTACACTGGAATTACCAGATTGACCTGTAAAAACAGTGGAACCAGTTAAACCTTCTGTGCATAAACTCATGGAGCTTTGCAATAGCGATGGGTTTAACTCGACTCATGAGATATGATTATCAAGATATACACAGTAAATTTATATTATTTTCTTTAATATCAATCAGAGCTGAAACGATTAATCGATTACTAAATTAATCGACAACTATTTTGATAATCAAATAATCGGTTTGAAGCTTTTTTCATGATTAAAACAATGTTTCCGATTGTTTAAGCTTCTTAAATGTGAATATTTTCTTCATTTCTTTGCTCTGGATTACAAAGAAATCATTAAAAGTCAATGATTTTGGTTTGTGGACAAAACAAGACATTTGAGAACATCATCATTTCCAGGTTTGACGAACACCGATCAAGACTTTTTAAGGTTTTCTGATAACACCAAACGATTAATCCAGAAAATAATCGACAGATTAATCAATTATGAAAATAATTGTTAGTTGCAGCTCTAATATCAATATAACAAAGGTTCAGAACATCAATATGTTAATGTCCACACATAATTTGAGACAATGTTATTCCATTTTTTTTTTTACCTCAGATGTGCTTTTCTGTGCATAAAGAATCTAAAAACCACAATTCACACAATTGATTCCTGCAATTTTCCTTCAGCAGCAACACTTTAATCTAAGTTGCCCTGTGACCTGCACTCCTCCTGCGTGATGATACTTAAACAACTGTGCCAGAGTTTCCTCTGTGCTAGAGTGCAGGGGTATGCACAGAATATTAAACCTGACCTTGAAATTAACACCAATTGTCTTGATCCGACAATTTCAAATCAATTCCTTTCTCTCCTCGTACACTCAGAGACTCCTCAAACAAGCTGCTGCTTCAACCATCCTCTCTTTTATTAGTATTCCTGCCTTTGACATGCAGCTCAGGACTTTGCATCAAAGAAACCTGTCTCAGGGTGAAAGGCTTCTTAAGGCCCACTGTCAGGCTGACTCAAAACAATAAGATTACTCCAAGCTCGGTTTATGTCTTAATCTGTGAGATTTCAACCCGTGTTTTTGTCTTCAAATCTCTTCATCACACAGCATCATACACACACAGTCAATGGCAAAGACCCACACACACTCACTATAGTGTTGTCTCATCAAATGAGGTCAATTAGCTGTGCGTAAATAGAAATGGCAGCAGAGAGCGAGGTCAGACATTGTCCAAAGTGGGGCGCAGACGATAAAGGTTTGCATTATGACAGTTGAGGAAGCTGAAGAGAGAAAAATAGGAATCTGTTGTGAAAGCTTTCAAGGAACAAACGTGGCAGAAATGATCCGGCTGGTAAAGGGTTTGTCTGAGGTGGAGATAAGAGATTCAACCAAATCTGCATTCACAACTGTACTGTAACTGACAATTTCCCATGGGTTCCCATGATTATAACTCCACCTTGGGTCACAATAGAGAGGAGCGACGTCACATTTGGCTTTAATCAGCTCGCTCTTTGTCCCAAAGTCATTACGAGAAGATTAATTAAACTTGTCTCAGCATGTCAAAAACACAACAGCTGCTGATTCATCCATCACACCCCTTAAAATAATACATGCTTGGACAGCAGCGGTGGAAAGACCAATTTTAAATGAATGTTTTTCGCAGTAATTACCGCTTGCTGCACTCAATCCAGCATGATAGTGTTTGGACGAGTGTTTTATGATCACTGCGTAAATCAAATAGTAATATTGTTTGAAATGTTTGATCAGTTGATCAGTGATGATTATCTAGCCCAGGGGTCTCAAACTCAAATGACCTGTGGGCCACTGACGGTCTCGTCTGGTCCGTTGGGGGCCAGTCAAGTGGGAAAAGCAACAGTTGCGGTGGACGTTATCAGCTCCTTTCATCAATATGCCGTATTAATTCCTTTTTTTTTTTATATGTACTCTATTGCCTCGTGTGAGCTTTTCTGTCTTTTACTTCTTCTATCTTTTATCCATTATTCTGTATTCTTTGATCCACTGTGTTTGTTTTAAAGTGCTTTACAAATAAAGTTGGATTGGATAATTTCAAAATAAAAGTGGTTGTTTTAATATGCATCAATAAAAAAAATACATATTTATGATGCAAAATTAATCTATTCATTTAAAAATAAAACCACTTTGAGACCCCTGATCTAGCCCCTATTAAAGAGATACTTCACTACACTGCTGTTGAGATAACCCTCCATTTTGTGGGCTTGGCCACCATCATGTACTGTCTTCATGTCTGGTTTCAGATCACATTCCTGAGTACAGTAATCAGAGAAGTAACATGCAACCATGCAATGCTGGCTTTAAGATATTCCTGTGTAGGCTAAAGGGTAGAGTAACAATGCCTCCCCGAATCCATGTTCAGGCCCCACATCTCTGCCCTGAAAAGGCTTGTACGTATAAAGACCCTTGTATCAGGAAGCTACAAAGAGAAAAATACAGAAATGTCTGCAAGAACAAACACACCCATTGTTGTGCAGAAGAAGAGCACTCACAACTGTCTGATTCAACTTCAAACAGGTTAGTTTGTCAAAGTACAGATGCAAGAAAATGGTCTTCTGATGAACATGAATTAGTCTAATTGAAATTACTTTTCCAGCAGACCAAATAAAAGTGAATCATTATTAAATTCTATCCCCTGATATGTCTCTGGTTCTCTTACCTCTTTCAACTCTTGGGAGATGGAGTTCAGACGTTCGTTCTCCGACCGGGTGTTGGCGAGGATGTTGCGAGCCTGGCGCAGTTCGTTCTGCAGCTCCAGGACCCTCTGCTCATAGTAGGCCTCCTTACAGGCCGACTCCTGAATCAGAGACTCCTCACGACTCTCCCCGTCGGCTGCCACCTTCCTGTGGTTGGAGTAGGCTTGTCCAAAGGCCTGGAAAATACAGCAAAAGAAATAAATAAATCAGAGGACGGACCATTTACAAGCTGTAAAAAGCGGAATAGCTCGATTGGATGTTTACTTTCGGAGTCAGCCATTCTAAAGTGACACTAAATATGTTTCCATGCACAGTGAAATCAAGCATCGGCTGTAGCTGGGATAAGAGCAGCAATGACAGACAGAATTTCAATCTCATTCATGTGTTCATGTGCATTTTAACAATCAAATTTTTGTCACACTTTTTCCAAAGTCATGTAAATGTAATAATAAATAATAAAAAAACAACCTAAATCCTATTAAAAAAGCACTATCTTCACCCAGGCTCCATCTGGGCTGCATTGTCCCATCATCGCTGGCAGTTGGCCTCGTGCTCTGCAGTGACTCCACAGATGGGAGGAATGAAACTGGGAAAGTGGAGCAAATGCTCGAGTGTGCACGTGATCATGAGAAGCCTGTATTCTACTGCTCTTAATAACTAAGAGCGCATAGCCGAGCAAATGAAGGGCACGAGATATGATTTGATTTTTTACAAGGATGACGTTGGTGAAGATTTATTTTATTTATCAGTGGACAGAAACACAGAATGGAAAGGAGTGAGAGAGATTCCTGTAGCCACCAGTGACCCGATGGACAACCCGAGCATGGAAAGTTATCACAAATCAACCTGAGGCACTCAATCTAACCACGTTTGTGTCTGTGTCGCACCCTCGCTTCTCTCTGACCGACTACTAACCCCTCACATCTGCACGTGCCGCGGCTGCTGCGGGATTTTCTGTCCAACTGCTTATTGTATTAATCCCAGTAATTCCTTTAGAGGAAGGGACAATCTGGAAATGTCTATTACTTGCACTGACCCACTTGCAGGCTCAGAGAAATAGGTGAATGTGTTAAGACTGGTTTAATGGGTTACTGGAGTGTGCGACATCATGTCTCGTGCATGGTAACGGAAATATCTTTCATAATTCAGGAGTGATGACAGCAGAGGAACTCACTCTGAGTCACAATGTGCTTGATTTAGAAGTCGATTAAAATAGGAAGGAACTTCCTCTTTTTATGCGACAACATCCTAACTGTACACGTCTCATGTACAAATGTAGTAAAACCTCATCTTTGTCCTCTAAGCAATGGTAGGGGGGATAAGTAATCTCATAAAGGAGGTTTTTATGAGTTATTACTGACACGTCTGTCAATCAACAACTCATGTCAGCCACTCGAGATAAGAGGTTTGGTTAAACAGTAGTCCTCTTTCTTACCCTTCCCCTCCAAACATTCAAACCATCAATCAGCAGCAGTCCTTATTTGATTAGGAAGTCATTGTAAGAGGCAGGATTAACCCAATCCCAAACAGAGGCAAATCCCATCTTTATAACCTTTGTGGACGCTGGAAACAGAAGAGACTCCAATCAATCCAATCAACCAGATCTGTCTTTCTTTTCAGGCGAAAAATGAGAGTCCCCGTGGGCCAAAACCCACTGACCTTAGGTCTTTAATCTCAGCTCCTGAAGCGTGGCTGCTTTAGGGCGACTTTTAGGGGAGGGTAAATTGGGGGATGCATGCAACCAATCCTATAATCTCACAGTGAGCTGCTCTCAAATTCATAATTCATCTTTATCTTAGCATATGTTGGGTTTTTTTTCACATTGGAAATATGAGTATGGATTCTTAATCTCTTGCTAATCAAAGGCAGGTCTGTCCTCATGAGCGCACACTGTCTGATTATGCTAAACATCGTGACACAACATAATGAGAAAGTCAATCATCTGTGAGATTTAAAATCTGTGCATGTGACTCCAGAGAGATGCAGACATTATGGACGAAGGTCGACCACCTGCTGGGCTGCACATTATATTATTATACTGCAGGGCTGCTGCCATGTGGAGATAAAGGCACATGACTGAGGAGTTCATACAAATCGACACTTCAGAATGTACTCATTACTTCCTCATACATTTACTTACATCACAAGAGGATCTGACTATTCTCGTCATATGATTAACACGTGGAAACTTCAAAAGTATAAATAAAGACGTGTGGGTGGGTGCATGGATGCAGAAGAAGGAGTTGGATTCTCTGGTTATGAGGCTTATTTTCAACAAACAGGGTGTCAAAATAAAATAAAGGTATTATTAAACTTGATTTACCTTTTCTGTTGCTACAACAGCGTGTTCTTTGACAGTCTAAAACAAAGACCGCGTCCTCTAATCTCAACTTCACAAGCAAAGTTCACAAAGTTCACTGATGATTACAAGGTGAGGCAAATCATCGCGATGTGATCATGGTCCCATGATGAGAGGGGAACTGCAGCTAAACACTAGGTTGAGATAGGAAGCTCCACTGCTTTCAGTCAACACTTCTTTTTTTTTTTATATCATACAGGAAATTAAAGTAAGAGGGGAAAACTAGGTCACAGAGTTCACTCCAGTTTCTCCAGCTCAGAATCCTCCTGTGCATGCGCCTGTAATCCGGTGAGTCAAGCACACAGGGGAGAAGGGCCTTAGGTTCCTGACAAGAATGAAATCGATCAATAATGCCGGTTTCAGAGATCCTCGGGTGCTGAAGTACACCGCATCTAAAATTCACATCTATACCACATCTAAAATTCTATTTTCAGTTAGTCCTGCTGCCAGAGAGCCGTGTTTATTTTGGTATGAAGGGGGGACAGTGAAAGGGGGAGAGGTTGTCTCCAGAGAGGTGATTACCGTGGATGCTCTGGAGTGGATAATAAAACCAATAGGTGCATTCAAGTTAAGCCACACAGACACATGAACTGTACAAGTGAGAAGCCAGGAGTACTTTTGATTAACATGAGAGGCATTAGAATACTTAAGATGTGAGGTAGATTCTTCTTCCATCTCTTCTTTAGCAGTAATCATCTCATTGCTGAAGTTTCCATTTAGTCCCATGTGGTCTAAAGAACCATTAGGAGCGGCAGCCAGATACTGAGAAATATAAAGATTATAAGACAAAGAGAGTATTCAGGCGACTTTATCGCTGCTGACACGGGCGAAGCAGAAGAAGCAGCATTGTTTATTTATGAAAACCTCCTGCATGAGTATAGCCTTCTCACCGAGACTGACAAATCGCTGACCATAGCTCAAATCAAATCAAAAATCTCAATTTGATATTGTTACACCCAAAAACTAAGACATGAATTAAGTCTAATTTACATATTTTGGCATAAATATTGAGAAAAATCAACCCACACAGTAAAGTCCGTCAGGAAAGTATGATAAGAGGAGGACGGTTTCTTTATCTGCACTGATTATGAGGCGGGAGATATGGTAATCTCACAAGATGATGCCAGACTGGCCACAACAGGATGTGCACAACCAGACAACACAGATGCAGAATTGTGATATGACACTAGTTCAGAGATTTTCTGTCTCTTTTTTTTTAGCAGCTTTCTTGCTATGACTCAGACGATGAATACTGAGCAATAAAACTCTAAGATGACCCTGGATGCCAAAGAAGTGTTTCAGCAACACTGAAGGCTAAAGTGTTGTCATCGTAGGCGACTGCGGAGGAAGAGAGGTGGAGCAGAAAGAAAGAAAGAAAGAAACCAACACAGTGAATGGTTTATCCTGCCTCGTGATTCACAATTCACGTGGAGTCAGAGTCTGTGACGATAACCAGAAACAGGCCCCGTCTTCCTCCCTCTTTCCATCTCGGCCTCCACTTATCAACAGGCCACTGCGCTGCCAGTGACAGTGAGGGGACAAATGGCTTCGAGGTGTGTGCCGATTCTATATTTAGCCGTCCACTATCCGCTGTTAACAATACACATCTCTCGGGGCTTGAGGTTAAAAGGCATTTGGCGAAGCGGTGGGTCCCTGAAACACAAACAAATGACCTCCACAGTACTCCACACAGCACTTCACTGAATATTCCTTGGGATATAATGGCTCACGGTGTTATTTGGGCATGAAGAAGCTGTATCGTGGCTCTGTGAGGAATGCTGCTCATCTCACGTGGCAGCGTCCGCGTGTCTAAGTTAACCCTGAACGCCTCATTTTAATGTGTAACAGGGAAGCTAATTATTAACACCAGACTTGACACTGACTTTCATCCGGTGTCAAATCCACAGACATGATGTGATGTGATTATAATCAGCAAACCTTCCTCGTAGGACTTTTCTGCACATGGCTAAATAACAAGTTCTAGGGCTTTATGATACAGCCAAAAATGGTAATACAATATAAAGGTTTAAAATCAACAATTATTGCGATTAAATATCAGATATGAAAAGACTGAGTTTTGCTCTGGAAAGAATGTGGAAAAAAAACAATAAACTGAGGTCCTAAAATAACCACAGAGATGTGATACTGTAGTTTCACAGGGCCAGGATTGGATTGAGATCATAAGTATCAAACATGGTTGATATGTGCTTAGACTAAACTGGTTTTACACACAAATGGCAAAATAAAGACTCTTGACTCTTAAACTGTGGGAGTGAACAGCAAGCAGCAATAACCATTGAGAGCTGGCTGACTAACTTGCTTGTGATTGTTTGTTTAATTTCCAGTTGTGCAACCACTTGTTTATCTAGTGCAGTCATTTCAAGAGACTTGGCAGCCAAATTCATTTTCAGGACTTTTTAATGAAACTATCATTAGGCATTACAGTAAAGAAAAGTTTCCTGGGTTAGTGTAAGCGTTCTCGTTATGAATACATTAAAAAAATCAGTTACATTCGGCGTCATGTCTCACAATACAACAGAACCCTCTAGTGTGTGGCCAACATCGTTAGAGAGAATATAAGGAAGATTAAAAGAGAAAGAAAACGTGACAAATAGGAACAGAAGGTGATCGAGATGCGAATGAGGGAGATAAAGACATTCGCTGGTGTCTGGCACAGAGCCGCATTGATTCACAGTGAGCTGTTGAGAAATGATTCCCACTCAAACTAGACGCACATACATGCACGTGTGCCCTGCAGTCAGCCGCACTGCAGCACCTGCTACTCCAGCCATGTTGAAGCTTGTTCTCCCCACTGAGTTAACGGAGAGGAGGCGGGTGTTCAAAGCTTCATCGGGGGCTAAACCATCACTGCAACACACGCAGGCGATGGACCGCATGCCAAAGGCAAAAAAAATAAAATAAATAAATAAATAGCACTCAACAGAGAGAGAGTGTAAGAAAACAAAGGTTAGAGAAAACCTTTCCCACAAGAGATATTTCCTCGAAAATAAACAGTTTCGCCTCAAGTGGCTAAATGCTACAATCTCATGGTGAGACTCGAAGGACACAAACCTTTAAAAAACAACCTCGGAGGAAATGCCAGAGGGGACGGAGCCATTGGGCAAAGGTAGACACATGCAATTAACGCACAAGCAACACATCTCTGCATATGAGCCATTTACTAATCAGACTCATGAGGCCCTGTCACATGGCTCGCTGAAGGAGTCGTCCTCCACCATACAGAATATTAGAGTTGCCTAATTAGGCTCCAGGAGTCAGTGATAGAAAAGCTGGACATGAAGGCTGTAATGATTTGGTGTTGGTTCGTACTTTGATCTAAAAAAACCCAGACAGGTTCTAGTCCAGCTTCACACAGGCCGCTAATCTGGAATCAGCATTAGAGATTCTCTGTGAAGTCAGACGACATCTCATGTTCAAACATGCTGCTAATCTAAATTCATTACACGTTACACGGAGGAAAAGCTTTAACGACGTGAAACAACTGCAAAATAGAACAACGACTTAGCCGCCTGTGTGTCCGTGAACTGGCTCCTGTGTCGTTAGAGGGTAAAAACAGTCATTCTGCCCCTGGCAGTGAAGTTAAGAAACCTGAGCACAGTTTATTTAGTCTTGATGAGTTTGTATGACATGTACAGTAATAGTGAGGTTACTTTCATTCCACGCATGGGTGAAATCCAAGATAACCCTAAAACAAACCACATTGCATTTACAGAAAAAGCAGATTCCAGGTAAATGTTTCCTGAGATGGTTTGTCTTGACTTGGGTTACTGTTTATACACATTTATACACAGTTCCCACCATGTTGTGGTGATGAAGACACCAGGGTATGTAGCCTTTGTTTGATTACACTAAATCGAACAAGCCATCATATTCCTGTGCCTCTACGTGATTGAGGGGAGCATACCGGCATTCCGGGAATCAAGAGGTGAGATGTGTAAAACAAGGCAGTGTTCAAATTTTACAAAGATGTGGAGTCAGTTTTTTGGACGACCTTATCAGTCATCAAAACGTTGGAAATGGTGGTCCATGTGATTTCTGCCCGTGAATAAATGCCCACTGTTATTCATAATAAAATAAGGGTTTGCATCAGTCTAGTGCTCCATGCATGTATAGACAATCTCACATCTCATTCCAGGAGCAGTGATTTCTCACCAGGAGTTCATCCTCATTTGTGTGTCCTTGTATTCTTTGAGTGACGGGTTGTCTCTTGACTTCCTCATAAACTAAAGCAAGTGTCCATCTGGTTCATGGTCTTCTTTATTGTCTCTTTTGACCAAAACTAAATGCCACCAAATTGGACATTGGCTACAAATGGTCTAATGTGGAGCACATGGACCATTTCCAATTAAGACATTATACATCACATGGATCTTTGGGGACTTCTACACCTGAATGCAGAAAATATGACCCACAGAAACATGAGGTGGGAATAAAAGGTTAATTCCCAGCTTGACTAGTCCATGATCTTGTACCACAGTGACAGATTGCCTGTTCTGTCTTGTGTCTTGCACAGTGAGAGATGAACCAAAAGGTTTTAAACTCTATTCATGTCATCAGTATTTAATTTCAGCCTTGAATTAATATTATGTTAATCATTGGATTTAATGTCAAATGTTAAGCTGCTAAATCTACTACAGAGTAATAGGAGACAAAAACAAAGTCTCCAGGGTAGGCAGAAATTCAATAGGCCCGATATAGTGCACCACCATATCTGCATGTGGGATGAAGTCTGGGTTCTTTATCACCGTTCATATCGCTTGAGTGTCCCAGAACAGCTCCAGGTCTGGGCATCCACAACCTCAGTCATTTGCAATGCAAAGTTAGCCTTATCGGAGCCGGCCTGAAGTTCCCCTTTCTGTCTAATGCTCTGTGCCTGGATGAGAATCTCCCAGGTCCACGCGTCTGCACCCCAGGGGAACATCCGTTGTTATGGTTACTACGCCAATTACAGTGACAGAGCGAGAGACGGGTCCTGTAAAGGCAGGGCAAAGGGGTGCCACTGACACAGATGGCTGTTTCAGGGCTCAGCCTCGCACAGCTTGGTCCCCTCCCTCCTTCCTTCTCTGGCTACAGTGTGCTGTGCCTCTACAGTGTGGGATTTGGTTGCACAATGAGCACATTGAGCTTTGGTTATGTGCAAGTTCTTGTTTTTTTTACTCTTTATTATCTGGCCAAGCCTTTATCATAAAAAAAAAACAAGAAGTAACTGAGTTACCATTAAGGCTGAATACCATTTCACACCTAGTCCACACAACTTGTCCTTAAAACTGAGATTTTCTTCAGCGGCACACTTCAAAGATGATGATTAAGATGTTACTTTCAAAAGGATGTTATTGTCAAAAAGCTAGTGTTGTTTGCATATACATATGCTACATATAATAAACTGGTGGTAGGGGGTAAAAATGAGAAATGGGATTGGTCTTGAACTTAATTTATTTCACAGAATACTTCACTGCTCCCTGTGGAACCTTTACATGCGTCTTGCGGAGCTAAACAGTTGTTCAAACATGAATGACAGATGAGGGGAGCAGCTGGGGCCAGACATACACATAAACACATGTACATGCAATTGTGAACTCAAACACACCAACACATGTGATTTCATTTTCTTCCAAAGTCCAAGGTCAGGAAGATTGCAGGGTAAAGGGGGGGAAGGGGAAACCAACGCTGGATCTATTTGTTCGTGCTTCTCCTGTAGTTTAGTGGGGTTTAAACTTACCAATAACCATTTATTAGATACATTCTGCGTATTACCCCCTCATGAGCTTCCCATCATCATCCTAGACTCATCCATTAGTGGCAAGGCAAGTCTAATCAATCAGGTTGAGGAGGTGACAGGGCGGGGGAAGGACTGTAGAACCTTTATTTCCTGTGGCTTTCAATCTAAAGTGAAAACCTCATATGTCTCTTCTTGAATAAATCTATTCATCATTCGTAAACTACTCTGTCAATCGCAATGGTATCGGCGAAATGTCCTTGTGCTGCTGTCCTGAACTCCCCATTCATCCTCTCGGACCTAGAGGACGACAGTCTACTCTCTGGGGCAGGTCCTGTCCATGGCCTCCCTTTCCCTATTTGAGGTAATTAAAACGTGTATGTGAGTGTTTGGTGCCACATTCTCGCTAACACTGAGGTTAAGTCATAGGTCAGAGTGGCAAGCCGTCCATATGAGACCGCGTCAGTTTGTAAAGAATGAGCTCAGCTCACTTCAGCACCACCGAGCGCGTCGCAGATCATCACATCTATGCACAAATAAATTACTGATGGTAAAATTAATAAGAAAACCTGAATACAGCACAAAAACAATAATCAGTCAACCTCTTGATCAAAGATAAACAAAAAGCACATAGCTGCTGTTCAATGAGATACATCTTTACTACGCTGTATTTGTCAAAAAATATAAGACACCTTTTCTTTGCACTCTCTTAAAGTCATTAAGCTACTAATAGGCGGACTCCGATTCTTCTACCATCTAAAAGAGTGAGAGCTGGTTCCCACAGAAAACTCTTAAGATTGCCCATCCAGTACCCCTCACACAAAACCTTTCCATTTCTATACCCTCGCCTCTCTAGGACCCCTGAGAGACTGGCACATATCCAATTTAAACCCCCTCCTCTCCATGCTCCCTCTGAGCCCAAACTCTAATGTTGTTATTGCTGTACAGCCAGTTCCCCCCCCCTGCCTGGCTATACAACTCTTATATCTCCCCTCCCATGTAGCCTTTTTTTCTATTCCCATTTCCTCCCTCTGTGTCCCCATTATACCTCTGCTGGGGGGTTTCAAAGCATTGCCTCCATGAGACCCACGACCACTGTGACAGGGAGCCTCAGGCCCACTAGCCTATTTACTATGGGAGGTTGGGGAATAAAGAGGAGGAGGAGGATGGTGGTGGTGGCAGGGAGTGGGTATCAAGTGAGGAGAGATTGCACTGTGGTGTAGAAGTTAATGAAAAAAAAAAGCAAATACTCAGTGTGAGGGGACACCCCTTTCAAACTGCTAATGTTTGAATAGATGGCCTATCAAAACGAGAACATGCTTTTCATACCTGCCCTCTGGTTTAATTCGTTTAGGCGAGATTATGGGAGGTACTCTCCAGGCAGTGAGCTGATAATTGAGATGAGCAGACTGTGTAGAATTTCAGAGGAACCAGAGAAGGGTGCGCCAGTTTGTGCCTGTGTAAACACAAGGGGTCTGCATCTCATTTCTTCATCTGCTGCATCGAATCACAAAATGCTATGGAACAAACCTCATCCAAATGGCAGGATGTGTGTGTGTGTGTGTGAGTCTCAAAGGGTGGAGTCGGGGGCGCCCACCATCTGTGCACGTAAAGCCACCACAAGTTCATTCCTGCTTGTCATGTATGCTAATTTATCCCCCATCTCTTATCTTTTGTTTCTCAGGGGATATTTTCATGAATTTAAAGTGCTCAAAAACACCCCAGTATTCAAACGCCAATATAGAACCTTGGAAAGGAATATATCTTGAATATTTTGCTGATTTAGTAAGGTCATAAAAAGGACATCAGCATTTGTGTCAAGACAGAATGCATCTGTAGATCGCTGGCAGGAAATTCCAAAATTGGTTTGCAGGGCTTTTTTTAAGCGTATGAAATGGCATATTTAAAAAGAACAAAAGATACTGGTGGGTAGATTTGGAGGCAGGAAAAGCAAGATATACATTAAAAAAACAACATATTCATTGTTAAGACTTCCTCCTTGTCAGCGGTGAAACACAGGTGATTGAGGCCCTGATGACCCTCATGTGGTCACTTCCTCTGATTCACCCTAAAAAAAAAAATATCCGGACTGATGCAGAGACATAACTCATAGACGGCCTCAGCCAGACTCCTTACAAGTAAACAGGATGCAGAGCAGTGGGAGCGAGGGAGGCCAGTTCTGATTTCAATAGATGCAAGATGAATGATTTAAAGGAGCAGGAAGCTTTGACTCTGTGGGAGACATTATGGTTACAAACCATATCATCTAGATTTATAAAACAGAATGCCAAAAAAAAGAAGCAATGGAGGCATTCAACAGGGTGTCATTCTACTCTAATCATGCTGTAACAGAGAAGATAATATGTCAGCAATCTGACCCAGCCCTTTACTTTCCCAGAGTTAATCTACAGACTCTATCAAAAGAACGACGCAGGCAGGGTTCAAGAAAAACAGCCACAAACTTAGACTCTGCCCACAGTTTTAGATGATTCACTGTGGTTTATGTAAGACAATGGAAGACTCTAAATACAAACCAGTACACTGGTCAAAAAACCCACAAACACCCACAAACATCTGGCTTTTGTCTACCATCGGAATGGATACAATCAGCAGTGAAACGGCTAAAATCAAACAACTCTGCAGTAAACACATGGAGCCTTCGCATGACATTAGAAAAAAATGAATTGTTGTATTAGTCAGAGTAAGACTTTTACATTTACTGTAAAATCCACCACACCCAGATCATTTGATTTGGGGGCATGTATACCTTCAGTCAGACCAGAGGTGGATTCAAGCTGGCAAGGACACTCTGTACATGCGCCATTGTTCCCACAACCCGGCTAATGCCCCGAAGTTCAGGCTGTTACATATCTGGACTGATGAGGAAATGATTTTATGCTCCATCAGCTCAAATAATTTGATATTTTCAAGTTAACAGATGGGTTCCTACAGTCAAGTGTGGGATAGAGATGTTTTACAGCTTTCGCTACGAGTGGTTGAGATGGAATAATGACAGCGAAGTGAAAAACAAAAGGCAAGAAAGGCTTACTCAATTAGGTTGCAAGTGTCTACCTCGATCTGATCAGGTTTACCTGAGCTGAACTGCACTGTTGACAGGCCTACAGGAAACCACTGCATGTGTTTGAACCGGCAAATGGGAGTATCTAAGTCAAACAAGATGTAACGTGGCATCTTGAGTTACAAAAAGTGGATCCAGATAGTATTACAGTGAAAACAACATTACCTGACACATAAAGTAAGGCGTTTTATTTATTTATTTTTGGGCGAGGGTAAATAAAGACTCTGTCCAAAAAGTCTAAAGTAATACGACAAAAAGATGGCGTCATAAACAGCCTGTTTGCCGTGATAAAAGTACAATTAGGCGATAGGAAGCGAGACACAATGCAACTTCACACAACAACTGGACAAATGGAGAACGCATAAGGAGCCATTGTGTTCTCTAACACGCAAACAACCCACGTGAGTGTTACACAAGCTCCTGTGTGTGGAGAGATTTATAATAATTCATTATCACTTTTGCACCGTCGCAGCCTGGAAATTAGAGATGGGTCTTTAGAGGTCTGAGTTATGTTGTATGTTGTATTGTCAGAGGCACCCAGTCATTACTATGAGCTCATCCCCTACACTTAGCCTGGACCCCTGCCTGATCCAGCCCAAGTCTGCAGTAATTGGATTACAACACAGGAATCATGACCCTGCTGGTCTGCCGTACACTTACCTACATGCACGTTTGACTTCTGTCGATCTTTTTCATGATGCCTTTCAAAATAAATACATTTTTAAGTATTTGAATTATGGCCATAAAAATGTATTAAATTAATAGCCAACTATGTTGTTAATTGATGAATGCTTTTATATATTAAAAAAACCCAAGTTGTCTGCTTTCAGCTTTTTTAATTGTGAGTATCCCCTGGTGTCTTTGCTTCTGTATAACTGTACACGGTTTGGTTTGGGGCCAAAACAAGACATTTGAGCACTGACAAGTAATCAATTAATGGAGAAAATAATTGACACATTAATCAACGCCGAAAGTAATCATCACTTGCAGCTCTACGGAGGATCAAGTCATAAAATAAATTCATCTATAAGTGAATGAGGATTACCTAATAACTAAATAACTATGTGACTAAATCATAACAAGACACGTATTTACTGTAGCCAGAGGGAAGTGTCTTAAAGTGTAATGACGCACACAAAATTAGATAAGGGAAAATAAGGGAAAGTACAGGCACGATATTGTGTTCTTCTTCTTACAGGCCTGAGGGGGGAAACTTGTTACTGTTTGAAGGAACCAAAACCATGTAAACAGCCAATAAACTCCTTCCACACCATCCCACCATCCCACAAAAGCATGATTCTTTCCATTTAAACCCTACACCAACACTCCTCTATTTAATACACTTACAATAAAACCCATTAATGACCTCAATTTGACCTTTTTTAAACTGGTGCTGATTGTATTTTGTTTATTAGACCTAAGGACAAAAGCTCCTAAAATCATAAGAGATTAGCAGCAGGCCATTATACCTAAAACATGGCAGAATGAGTCTTTCATTACTTTGTGATACCAGATGGACGTCCTCATGTGACACACGACGGGACTAGGGCAACATAAGTCTACGTGAGTGGATCTTGAGGATAGAGCAGCCTGTCTGGACACTTTGAAAAACAGTGGAGAATGTTTGTGTGTGGTTTGTGTGGCAATCATTTACACATTCATATGGAGATTCATATAGAACATGGCCAGGCCTGGCAACAATCACAACAGACCGCTACAGGCTTGGCAGCAACTTTTGCAGGCTACTGGACCAAGGCAAGGGAGAAGAGGGCAGTTTCCCAAGAGCACCTGACCAGCATTATCCCCAAATGCATGCACCTGTCCTGAGGCTGTGGAGGCTGGCGAGCGTAGCAGGGCCTGGCAGACACCCAGACCTCTGTAAGCCCTGTGCGTAGCGGCTGGGATTCATCCTCTTAGCCCCAGAGGGTAGAGGATTTGGGACTTTATTTAGTGCCATTTAGAAAAGATTACCCCTGAATTGCAGTATTCATATCCAGCAAAAAGACAATATGGATAAAAACCACTGATTAGAAGAAGAAGAAGGTGCTTTATACCAGGGCTGAACAACTGATCATGTTTATATTGAATTGCAACAAACTGGACAAAACTATAAGGTTCATTAAATGAGCTATTAAAGACTAGATTTGTTTCATTGGCTTCAATGGTTGGAGTAAATGAAACAAGTGAGAAAAAAAGAAAGCTTTAGTGGTGAGCAGCTGTTCATGAAATCTGGCAGTCCAATAATATTTGACCCAACTTTATTTACGACTCCTCATACAAGTGGCCAGATGGGTTTTGTGTCCTCCTTGTATTTTCTACTGACGTCCAATCAGCGTCCAAACCATTTAACCCCACAGAAAGGGCTTAGAATCACAACAGATATCTTTGTTTAAGGACACTGGCAAATATCCTTTAGTGATCTGCCAGTTCAAAAGGGACAAAAGTGACCAATCCTTTCAAATGTACCCACAATGGGGACACCGCTCTCTGACTCTCCTTTGTCATACATGTGTTCTGATGGCGTTTAACTCTGTCCGTCTATGACACCCAAGACCTGTTAACCCCAGTGGACTCATGCACAAAAGGGCCAGTGCGTTGGGCACAGAGAACCCAGGTTTTACTGAGCTTAACAATATTTAGGGTTCTAATTGTCTGTCTGAATTCCACAACTGCGCAGCTGCTGAGAGGAAAGTTGCAGAGGGGAGGACCAGGGTCCGTGGGTGACTGAATGACTTCAGTGTGGTGTCTGGCACTTGTCGCAGTGCAACAAGGACCCATGGCGTTCTAGGCCTTTGTTCAAGTGCCCGTAAGAGGTGCTCTGCGTTCAAACAGTGGGAATAGTGTAGAAGAAAGTTCGATTTGAGCTTAACATCAAACCCAGCACTGATACCAAATCCTCTCCAGTTCTCCGCACACACACACACACACAGACTATAAATGCAGGAGCAGGCACTCTGCTCAGAATTACAATTACAGCTGGAGGTGTGGCACATGGTGTCACGTCCATGAGTGGCTTAACTTAAGAATATCAACAGCTGCTCACGCTCTTCCACTGCTGTAGTGCGGTATGGCGTCATAAGCTACTTCGCCTTGTGACTTGCTCTGTATTCTTCAGTCTGCATGATAACTGTGTAAAAGTCCACCTTCATTATCAGCCACTAATGCAAGTGAGCCTTTATCAGAGCACTGTTTGAAGAGCGAGCAACTTTATCATGTAGATGTAGCTGTCAAGATCGGAAAAATTAACGAGAATTATAATCACTGCAGATCGAAGCCAGAGCTTTGTCTATTGCAGAGTTGTTTGCCAAGCGAGTGAATGCTGTTAATCCATCGCCATTGCAGACAAAAGCAAGATATTAGTGGGTGTTGGCCATTTTTTGGCCAGTAAGAAGTCCTTTGTCGGGTTAGTACACTTCAGAAAACGGTGGCTGTCATTACATTCAGTAAACCGAGTCCTTTACCTTTTTTAGACAGAAAGTGGGAAAAGGTGTAGAAGAATGGGGGCTATAATCACATTCATAGCAGTAACCCTAGTGTGCAATGTCATGAGATCAGGTAGATATCCAATGAATCCTATAAATGCTGTTTCCTTTTAGTATACATGCTTTTATAGCTGCTGAGGGAGCAGTACTTGTGCCCAGAGCAGTGAGGTTACTAAGCAACAACACCGCACAGAATTCCTCCATCTTCCAGCCTCGACAGTAGCACATATGTACGTGGGTGGGGGTGTGTTTGAGTGTGAATATTATTGTCCAACCCGAGGGGAGGAAAGAAAGTGGGCACTGGAGAAATGTTTGTCCACTGCCATGATCATTTCTGATAGACGTCCTCTGCTCGAACTGAGAAAATAATAGTGATATTTGAGCATTTGAAAGTCATTTTGAATACACGTAAATCTTAGTTCTTTTCTTTTATGTTGTGTTTGTACGGGAGAGATTTACAGAGAAGCTCCCTTCTTTGTTGTAAATCTCTCCAAGACCAATTTATTCGACTCAGTGGAAGAAGAGACGTCCAAACATTGCTGGAAGTAGAGTAAATAGTAGCCATGTACTTAGGACAAGATGGCATTTGTACCTGACTAAACAACGGCTGTGGACACACAGGTCACTTAAAGGATGTGACGCTGTTTATTTATGACATTTGTCATGTCACAGTATCTTAAATGATCAGCTTTATATTCAACCACTGCAGCAACAGTGGCTTATCTACTGTTTGTTCCCCCACTGCATACCGTTCTCCTATAAATAGTAAAGAGCAAGTGGAGAGGAGTGTGAGGAAGATGTGTTTGTATTTGTCCTGTGATAGCATCACTTCTGTCCTTCATACAGAAGGAGACATGGGGGTGGGGGGTGGGTGTGAAAGAAAAAGGGCCCATAGCTGTGGTCTTTCAAACGTTAACATCTGATCAGAGATCTACAACCAGCTAAACCCAAGCCCAAGGCTAAAGAAAGAACCCCTACCAGACCTTTCAGCACACAATTTAATTTATTGCTCTTGTGGATGTTTCCATTATGACACAGAAATAAAGGTCTGACGCAATTCAAGACTCCTAAACAAGGATATTTTGAAAAACCACCACAAAAATGTCCCCACTTCTTCGTATTCACCTTTTGTTTGCTGCCATGGTTACTCTTTAAACCCATTTCCAGTCTGTTTCTTCTATTCAAAGTTTTTCACCGTCACTCCTCTGTGGCTGAGCTTGGGCCAGTTTGCCAAAGACATGCATGGGAATCAGAGCAGGAGCTGCTGAGACCTCCTTCTTTTCTGCAATAGCAACCACTGAAGAGAGAGAGCCACAGACAGCTGTTAAACTCTGTGTACGTCTCTCTCTCCTAAAAAGCACAAAAACCCAAGGGAGCGATGAACAAATTCCTGGCATGGCAAGAAGGGGCTTTACACAGAGTCAGCTTTGTAAACTATCAGTTGAGGAGCCCATATGTTAAAAGATGATGTCAACAAAACCAGCGTCAGAGTGTGGGCAGTGAAAGAATCAGATGCTACAGCCGTTGGCAGGATCGTCCCTGTAGACACACTCCTCCAGCTAAATCACAAGACACTGACAAAACTGTGCTGTGCTAGTGAAGATAATCTGCATGCAGCGCAGTACAACAGAAGGGAATAAGTCCAACCGCTGTTTGGAAAAACAGACACGTCCTTTATCTGGCTCACTGGCCCAGCTTGAATCATCACTCTCAACATTCTTTCCATTCCCAAAGGGTCATAACTCGTCTGGTTTCCTCTGCAACTAGTTCATCCCTCTCTCTCTGAGCTTCCCTCTGAGCGGGAAGCTTCAAAATTCAAACCTACTCCCCGCCCCCTTTTTACTGAACTGGTATTGCTAGTTCTTACTGTATCTGAGGTGAAAGACACGCACTGATAAAGAAACATGACGCAAGTCACACAAATAAAAGAGTCGATTACGCTCAAAATAATTTTAAAAAGGGGTCAAATATACAAAGGTCATGTACTGTATGTACAGATGAAAGATCGTTATTATGGAGTTCCACAAGACTCAGTGCTTGGACCTCTACTATTCATCATATACACTTTACATTTGATTAAAACGGAAATGAGGGTGGATATATAAGAACTACACTAGCTGTAAGTCATATAGAGGAATGTCTTAACACATAAATAAATAAAAGGTGGCAGTACAGTGGGGGGACACCCAGAGTAAGGAGGGGGTGGGGTGGGTGTGAAACCCACTTCCCCACAGGGAGAGCATCCCCTCCTCATCTTGCGGTTTTGACCTTGTAGGATGAGAGGAAGATTACTATAAAGTCCCCTATTTACGACTTTGTAGTAATAATAGCTTGCAAATATAATACATATGACAAGGAAGACGTATTATTACATATACACATTAAATACGAGGGTAACGGTTGATATAACACATATAGCTATACCTATATCTCTATTATACCACATACTCTGGTTTATAACACACATCTTACCTGTTTGAGCAGGTCCAGCTCCTGCCTCACGGCCTCATACTCCATCTCCATGTCGTCGTACTGCTGTTTGAGCTGCTGCTTCTCCTCCAGCACCGCCAGCCCGTACTCCGCCGCCTGTATCTTCTCGCTCGTGGTCTCACTCAGCTCTCGGGCGAGACGCTCGATCTCGGCCCGCATCCACTCCGGCCCGGCTTCCAGCAGCAGCATAGCGTCGGGGTATCCCAGCTCCTCCACGGACATGGTCGATACAGTCGTCTGGTAAGGTGACGGGGATGTGGTGGGGACGATGCCGGGGCGTCTTCAAGCGGTGTAACCTTGAAGAAGAAGCGGTTCTGCTCAAATTCGTCGGTACTTAAATTGCATGATTGTTACGCCTGCGTTGCTCGTTGCCGGTCTCGTTTCTTTGGTCATATATATGGCGGTGGTAAATGATCTTCCGACGGTGGAGCTCGTCCTCAACACTCCATGGCTGAGCTCCGGGGTTTTCTTCTCCTCTCCCCCGGCTTCGCGGAGCAATAGAGCCGCGGCAGGAGAACCGAGTGCCAAGAGGATCGGAGACCGGAGGTACAATTGCTGGCTATGACTTTCAAAATAAAACGCTTGTTTGCGGAAATGGGTGTCAAACCATGTTTAGGCGAACGTACAATGATATATTTTAAAGGCACAGTGAGTAACTTTAAGAAGGCTGTATTGTTCATATATATATACATATATATGTATATATACACACATATATATATATAATATAATAATATATATACATATATATATATATATATATATATATATATATATATATATATATATATATAATATAATATAATTACACATTGTCAAACTATTGAGAATTTTTTAGGAAAGTACAACGTTCACAAAGCCAAGTTCAGCCTCCCTTAACCTTTATTTATAGCCTTTGTAGAGAAAACTGAGTTACCTGTTACAAAGGTGAAAGGTGATAAATGTTTTGTCTTATAAAAAGTCTTTTATATCTACTGTATACCATGGCCTCGCTTTTATGAATGCAGCCATCATGGACAAAATGGTCTGATATACATTTTTTTGGTACGCAAGAGCCACCATATTTCCCTTGATGCATTTGGGGAAGAGAGGTGTGAGCGAACAAGTCCACTCTTTGTTGAAATCTGCAAGTTCACCATGAGAAATATCTAACAAAAACATGTAGAATGTATATGAATATGAATATAACTGTTGATCACTGGTGACACGTTTGAATCCTCTTTAAGGTTATTATTGTTAGATGAGACAAATAGCTGTGAAAGATTGTATCAATCTTATTGGAAATTGTTAATTGAAATTGTTTATTTTTTATTTACAAGTGGAAGATTAAACCTTAAACTGGGGGAAATAGACATATTTATATTAGTGATATAATATTTTATTTATTTCAGTAACAACCAATATATATAACTATCACTGCTATTGTTGTTGTAGTGTGCAGTATTATCATTATTATTTACTTTCCCTTACTTGTTATTCATAGCTGTATACTGCACATAATACATAATGGTGTATTTATGGAATTGTAATAATGTGTACATCTTTTTTTTTTCCCTCTTCGGTTTCATTTTATTTTGAAGGTGAATTCGACTTTTATCGGTGCGGAGACCGGCTTCTCGGCTTGTTTGAAACAGCTGAAGGGGCGGGTTACTGTAATGTTTGAAACGTCCGTACGCAACCAGCTGGGGCACCTACGACAGAGCCGCAGGGCTTCTTGGGAAATGTAGTATTTTATTACAACCAGTGGGTCTACATAGTTCAGGTAAAGAACTCATTTCCCATCAGGCTTTGTTCGTTTGCTTATGTGGAGCAAGGAAATCGCTTGCCAAGCCGAACAGATGGGCTTTCTCAAGCAGTTTCCAAGCGTGTATCTGCTGCCACCTGTCGGGAAAATAAAACAAATACTATAATAAACTAATAAAATATACTAATCTTTTCTGCTTGATGTGTGAAATGTTAAAACTGAACCTTGGTAAGTCATGCTAAATTATGTCATGTGGGTCATTAAAACAGATTTAAGAAGCATTATTGTAATTTTGCTGCAAAGGCATTTTTAAGAACACATTTGAAAACAAATTAAACAGAGATGCACATAATGTTGAATTAACAGAACAGAATAACTAAGTAGCTATAGTTCTATATTTAAACAGTATCAAGTTAGGTTGGACAAATAAGAATCCACAAACTTACTGCAAACTGAAATCTAAAACTCATATTCATATTGTAATAAAACATAAACCCTTTCTTTATGGTTATGTTGGGTTTTTTTATGCCTAAAAATATGTCACATCACATTGGCGATTATTTACTTTCAAGTCTCTCCAAATGCTGTACATAATAAACTAATCTCTCCTTCGTAAACCGAAAGCTAACCAGCTTTGGCAAAGTGTGAGGTAAGCCAATCAAATTTTATCTACTTTCTATGGCACTGAGGATCTCACTGTTTGCTGCAGTGTTGTAGAATAGTTTTAGTTTAAGTCAGAATTTTAGAAATATTATGAACCCCCAAAAACCCAAGAACCTAAAAATCTATGTGTAGTTCACAACAAATACATGATGAGTCTTTTTAGATGAAGAGTTATTCAAAAGTTAACTGACATTATGACGTTATGCATTAACGAAGTGAATATACTGAAGGATATTGTAAATAAGTACGTGTTATATGGCCATATTATTGTTTTCATTGAGGAGTGGGTATTCTGTTTTATACCGGTATTGTAATAAGATTATTCTTCTAATCCTGGAGGAGTCAGAAATAGCACGTTGCTCCCCCCCCAATAAGCAACCTGTACGTTGATTTAAATTAAAAATATTGCACACTTTGCAACCTTTCAATGTTTAAGGATAATTTGTTGCCATATTTTTATTCTTCATGCTGGTGAGATTTCCACAAAGGAGTACACACACACACACACAGGATCCTCCTGTCGGTGCATACTGTACATGTGTCACTCCCTCCCTCCTGCTGGTCAGAGATAAGCTGAGACGAATCACATCAAGTGAGGCCATGGGATTGACTTTCCACAGAGGGAAAGACGACGTCAGAGCTGTGGAGGTTGATGTCAGAAATGCTGGCAACTGCAAATCTGGGCTATGTGAGTCCTGAGACGGTGGTTAACGGCATCATGTCCCACGCAGCACAGGTAAAAGATATCATTTTAGTGTCATTTGTATATTTGTATTATTGTCCTTTTTATAGTATCTGTTATCTGTTTATCTGGTGAGATAAAAACCTTCAGCTAAGAACGGCAGGTGTCCAATCCCTTGACGTGGATTATGCCTCCTTTGTCTGACTGAATATGATTTAGGATTGTTGTTCCTGGATTAAGATGTGTATTTGTTAGAGGTTCTCTGTAACCTGTCGTGTAAATAACACATGTTGTTACCAAGTTTCAAACTAGAAATACGGCACTTAATGATGATAAAATGGTCATTATCTGCATGAAAGGCATTTTTAAAATAGAAAGCTGATATAATGTGGTGTAACAAGGCAGATTTGATTGTGTCCAGGCTCTGCTATGACTGTGGATGTCAGTGTGAATGACTTTACATGGCGCTCCAAGCAAAGACAACAGGTGGAGCTCTGATGGAATACTGTAAGTGTCATAGATCAATACAACTAAGGTCTATTTCAGTTCATTAGCTAAATCCACGACTTTTGCAAGATTCTATTTCATTGCAAGGCTGCGCTAAAATGTGCTATAAGAGTATCTATATTTATAGTAATGCCCTGACAAGGATTAGACACCTCTAAGTGAGCGGTCACTAGTCAGGATCTTAATTATTTAGGTGTTACAAAACAACCTAGGATTTTATTTCATGTGTCTCTGCTGAACACACCACTGAGCCTTAGTTTATATTTTAAAATAAATGAAATGCATTGGTTTTGCACATTTGATCTTTACTTGTTTTAAGTCTAACTTGTCTGACTGTGTTTTTTGTGTACCTCATTGTTTGGGTTAAGTGCCTAAAACTAATTCATCCATCTTCTCATCTAGCCTTTTACTAGGTTTCATAAATGACACCTTTAAACTGCAGATTATTCATGTAATATCAATATTCTTTCAGTCACTGCCCCCAGAGCCAATTACACAATAGTAGGAGAAGCAATAAGATACGTCATCCCGGCAGAAGTGCAATGCTCGGTCGGCTGCGGAGGTCAAGCCTGCAAGTATGACAGCCCGACTCATTGGAGAGATGACCAGCAGGCTATCAAAGGCCTCTACTCATCCTGGTATACCTACTTATTCTACTTAAAGGTCCAGAGTGTAAGAATTAGAATGGTGAGACTGCAGATTGGAACAAACGGGGGAATCCTTTCGTCCATCCTTCCCTTTCCCGAGTGCGTCAGGGAGCTACGGTGGCCTTTGTATACCAAAAAGGACGTAATTCGGGCTGCTGTAAAAACATAATGGCCCCATAATGCAAAGCCTTGGCCTAAAGTGCATATACAAGGCTTATTCCAGGCTACGAAAGCCATTATACACTTTGACAATAAGGCTCTTAAATGTTACACACTGGACCTTTAAAAAGCTATGCGAGTACACAAAAATAAAGCAGTTTCCCCAAAGTATCTCATGAATATCCCACTAACATTCTCTTCCATTATTCTAGGGTTACAGATCATCTTCTCGCCACATCCAGACCCTCAACAGAGATCATCGAGAAATATCACATTATCGATCAATTCAGAAGGTACAGACATCTCAATGTCACAGTTTCCTGGAAAACAAAGGCCACGTTTGAAGCCAGGAATGATTGAATGTGCATGTCTCTTGTGTTTGTGTCAAGGAATGGCATCAAAACACTCATCAACCTACAGTTACCTGGCGAACACGCCCACTGTGGGAACCCTCTGGAGCCGGAGAGCGGCTTCTCATATCGCCCAGAGGTCTTTATGGAAAACAACAGTAAGTGCTCCATGCAGGAAGAACAAAGGCTCGATCTCCTGTTGTCTCATACTGTAATTTGAAGTAACCAGCAGATCTTAGTTTAGTAATTCAGAAATGTAAGTTCAGATTGAAAAGTAAGTAAAAGGATTTTAAGATCAATAGGAAACCAGGACACCAGCTGAAGACAATGGAGAAAACCCTGAGTGGTGGAGGTCACCAGTGGAAAAGAGGGCCTAGTTTTGGAGATCAACTTTTAATTGGAAGAAGCAGGACTTAACTACACTTTTACCCTGATCATTGAAAGAGTGTTGAGAGTCAAAGAGCCACATTTGATCTTACAGAGCCAATGATATTTGAGTGTGCAGATTTAACTGAAAACATCTCATCCTTTCCAGTTTATTTCTACAATTTTGGCTGGAGTGACTATGGAGTGGCCAATCTCACCACTGTGCTGGACATGGTGAAGGTGTTGGCTTTTGCCCTGCAGGAGGGAAAAACAGCCATCCACTGTCACGCTGGTCTTGGTAGAACAGGTAGATGGTGTTTGAAGTGTTTGCAGACTATTCAGAGCGGTCTGAAATTGAACGAACACACAATGACGGGTTTTTTTTCTGTCTGTCCTTCCCTCCAGGTGTGCTGTTAGCATGTTTCTTGGCCTACGCTACCAGGATGACCGCAAACCAGGCTATCTTATATGTGCGCGCTAAACGTCCCGGCTCAATCCAGACCAGAGGTCAGCTTCGTTGTGTCCGGCAGTTTGTCCAGTTCCTCGCCCCGTTGAGGAGCGTGTTCTCCTGTGCTGAACCCTGGTCTAACCCAGTCACGTTGACCCAGTACCTGAACCGTCAGAGACACGTCCTGCATGGCAACGAGAGGAAGGAGCTGAGGCACCTACCAAAGATTGTCCGGCTGATATGTAGACTGCTGATGGACATTGCAGATAATCGAGAGGTGATTGAGGAGGACATTCTGGAGGCCCCTGATATTTATGACATAGAGATGACTCTGTCCATGATTGAGAAGCTGGGCCCTGGACTATTTGCAAATAGGCCCCGCTTACCAGGTACGCCGACCTTACCCAGACATTTCAATGAGCCGGCCATCTTCTACCACCGCAAAAGTCTGAGCTACAGCGAGTCCGACTTGAGAAGACTGGGCTCAGAACTCAATCTCCTCACGCAACCTCTCCAATCCCTGTCCCAGAATAATGTTGACATGTCTGTTGTACAGTGTCAAGGTTGGGGCAGCAACACATCTGACACCTTGACAGGCTCACTGTGGCATCTCAAGAATGTAGAGAAGCAAAAAGATGGATCCATTCTATTGAAGAAAGTGAAGTCAAGCCCCAAAATCCAGCGCAGTGAGTCCATGGGAAACAATAATCCTGTCAAAAAAGGGTGCATGCTGTCCAGGTGGAAGGTTGAGCAGAGGGAGGAGCTGGTGATGAATGGGTTGAAGTCAGGCGGCACGGAGTCAGAGGTGCCGTTCATCACCTTGCAGTCAGAGTTGTCCCTGGGCGCCAGGAGGGTGCTCGTGGCTCAGGCCCTGGCAGTGGACCTTTTTCAGGACGGGGAGGAAGAGCACAAGTGCAAAGTCTTCGCCTGGCAGGTCATTTTCCCATAACAGTGGTGTTGTGGTGTTTGTAGAAATGAAAAAAGCATTCTAGTGAATGCTTGAATCTGTCCATGAACACATACACACAAACCAGAAGAAACAATCCACCATTTGGAGTAAAGAATACAACTTATGCTAATTTCATGTTGTTTAGTCTTTGTTTGGTTACCTTAGAACGGTGTTTCTCAATCCTGGTCCTGGTCCATGTGGTAGATGTCTCCCTGACACAGCTGAGTCAAGTTGAACATTTGTATCAGGTGTGGTGGAGCAGGGAAATATCTCATGCAGGACAGTGGGTCTCCCAAGACCAGGATTCAGAAACCCCGTCTTAGATTAAGCCCTTTATATCCGAGAGCAGGTCCTCTTCCACTGAGTCCACCATGTTTGTACAGTAGCCCAGAATGGACAAATGTTGTACTGTCACTAGGGAGGAGTATGTGTGCTTTTATGCAGCCCAGAGGCCACTCTCATGTACATGTTGTTGTATGTATGAATCAAATTTCTGTTTTTTACTACACTCAGAAACAATCATTTTCGTCACCTATTAAGGATTTTCTAATTTATATTTTACCATACCCATGTTGGTCACACACCATCACCCCACACATTTTCATTTTTAATAGTTCAGTTGTTTTTGAGTGAGCCAGAAAAACCTCACCAAACCCCATACAGGAAGACTAAAATGACTTAGTGATCGTGTGCAGGCGGAGCTGAACCAAGGTGGTGCGTGGGAGAGGCTGTGTATGGAGCGGGATCCCTTCATCCTCACTGGACTCATGTGGGCATGGTTGGAGCAGTTAAAAGAGCCCGTGGTCTCCATTCAGGATGTCAAGACCCTGAATCCCGACAACACCGATGCTCAAACTGTCCTCAACACACTTGACCAGGTCTGAGGTTTTTCCCTGCACTGATTCACATTTGAAACAAAGCAACATGTTGTTGTTTTACTCGCTTTATTCTTCTTTTCAGGCTCCTAAAGAAACATTATCATGCATACTGGATTGTCTGGCTCATATGCTGATGATACCAGAGGAGGTTGAACACGCATTCCTGAATCGTATCATCAAGGCTTTCACCTGGGTGAGAAAATCATAATTATTTGCACTTTTCACCATTTCCAAGACCTAATTTACTCTCTTTAGTACTTATTCTGCTTCAATTCCCTTTGTGCCCTTTGAGCAGATGGATTCCAACTCGGATGAGGGGAGAAGCGTGTACGAGTCCATGACAAGAGTCCTTCGGTGTGTCCTCGAGGACATGAGACGTATGGCCAGCAGCACAGAGGGGGCACCTTGGTCTCCCTTCTCTTCACATTGCCTGCCATACATGTAAACGTGGTGGAAGAGAAGAGAATGCTCGTGTGCCTTGACAATATCGTGTCAAATTTAATAAGCAAGTTTGTCAACGTGGGCTAAATATGAGCACTTGTGTAGTTTATTGCAGTTAATATATGACTATAACTTGCCATAGTGTTGTGGAGGCAACATATTGAAGAAAATTGTTTTTTTTGCAATACAACATGCCTTAAACCTGCTCACGTTCTTTATTGATATACATAAGGTCCATAAAATAATAGTCATTTTCTCATTAATCATAATGTAACAGACAGTGTATAAATGCCATACTGCTTCTCTCTTTTTTTGTACACTGACCTACAAATACAATCGTATTATACACAGAAAATATAACCAAGAGTGAATAATAAAACCAAATGTTAATCTTTTGTTCAATGCTCAGGATGTGAAGAAATAAGCCTTTAAGACGTCTTTCCCATTTGTTCCTTCTGCTGAGGCCACAATGCTGGTGTAGTCGCAGGCAACATGAGTGAAGCCTCTGGAAAGCACAAGGAAACAACATGAACACTTCTATTTATTACAGCTCAAATTAAGACAGGTAAAGACTGTAAATACACCAGAGAGACGGAATTAGAACGCGGTACCTGGACATTGTGTGAGACCCTCCCAACAAGTGGTATCTGCTCTCCAGGGTCAGCCCAGCGTCTCGGTCATTTTTCCACATCAGTACGTTTAAGGAGAGATCCTGAGACGCCGTCACCACACGGAAGCTGTCCTGTCAGCGTGAAGAAACACAGAAATGTACAAAGATTGAGCAGTCTGGTTAGAAAAGTGAAGAAAATAGCCGTAAGCCAACTGTGCTGGTGTCAAAAATAACTGTTTGAATGGAAGTCTATGGTAAAATAAGTCAGTCAGCATGATACTGAGTGAGTTAATGGTCTCAATGACTAGATTCAGGTCTACTTTAATAGAACATTGGATTATTTTCTCCCCTTTAGGTGAAAATAAACAGTAAATGTCATGTATAGGTGTGATTGACAGCTGATATTGTGGCTGCAGATGACGTCTGAATTTCCAGGTCATTCACATTACACTCGACTCACAATACGAGTACAATAACAACGCTGAATTCCTTTGAGACCCATAGAAGAAAACAGGCCTACCAAACATATAGAGGAGATGGACATGGTGTGCTCTTTAAAGTTAGCGAGGAGAGCTCCTTTCAGCGAGTACACCCACAGCTCCCGGTCACACGACAGCACTAAGCAGTTGCTGTCCTTGGCCTCCAGAAGGACGTGTGAGGACCAGGTGTTCAGGGACAAGGGAAAGGACTCCACCTGCTGGACTAAGACGAGAACAGATTCAAAGTTAAAACGGCAGCACAAGGTGGATCCATCTTTAAACTCCTCACACTGTATCCTGGGATTTATGGCATTTAATTCAGCATGTTTCTTTCCTGGTCACTGTATAAAATCACTTAGGTAGAGGAAGAGGTGTTCAAATTGATATTTAATATAGTTAATTGTATTTAACTGCTGGATGGTGTTGTAGTAACGGCATGCCACCAGAAAAACATGTATAAAGAATTTCAAAACTACAGTTTACTACTGTTTTTTTCCAACTATCATTACAAAAATGATCATTATAGACTGATATTTGAAACTAATGATGTTGGCCACATCGCTCAGCCCTACACCAGAATATGCTAAATCAATATAAACAACAAACACTTAAATTAAAGGTATCTGCACTTAAAACTGGATTTTTGTTGTTAAAATGTAGTTCTGGACTAGACTAGGTCTATTCTATTCTAGTCTATTTTACTGTGCTCTATTTTATTCTCTGTCCTTTCGCTGCTGCAACATGTGATCAATATCACACAGCATCAATAAAGTCTAATCTATTCTAATCTAATCTGATGCAGGCAGAGAAAGAGTCCTCATGCAAATGTCCAGAACAGCATCTTAAAATAAAAGAAAGGTGTAAACTAAGTTATGCTTTTCCTCCATCATTTATCGACCTCTACTTCAGTCTCAGATCGCCGGTAAAGCACATAAACTCATAAATCTACACATAATAATCTCCGTGCTCACCCTGGATCTCCGACTTGTACTTGCTCTTTTTAATGCTGACGTCGAAGACAGTGAGGGCTTTGTTGTCTGAGGGCACGGTTTGGTGCACGACGGCCAGTCTGGCAGGCTGGGTGGGGACGAAGACAGCAGCCGAGCACCCGGCGACTGGCACCGCCCGGCACAGAGGATCTTCATCCTCAGACGGAGTCGTCAAACTCTCTGTGTAGATCAGCTAGCAACAGAAATCCACCAAAAATGCAACGTTTCTCCTCTCATACAGTATATGTTAGAAGACAACAGGTGGAGAGAAATTGCAAATGTGAAGTGAAGAATAGAAACAGTTTCTCTCCAGGCTTAAATTTCTGAATTTCAGAAAGTCAGAAAAGATTATTATTATTATTATTATAAGCTTTTAAATCACTTTACACACATTTTAATGTGTCAACGCACACCTTATTTTCCCTCTGTGTCACGTCGACAGACGTAACGTGGTAAAAGAAACGGGCAGGGTGGGAAAAACAAATATAGTCACGCAGTCAAAGACAACAAGACATACCTTTGGACTTAAATCATCATTGTCCTTGGTTCCAGCTACGATCCATTTCTTGTTGGGCGAAACCTTGAGTATGTTGACTCTGAAGGTGTCACACACCTTCACGCTGGACTTCTTAGACAGAGTTGAATCAGCGAGTGTACACACAGATCCCCCACCTGTTCCAACCTGGAGGAAAATGAAAAGTATGTGTCGATCACAATAAGAAAAACACATTTATTTAACTAGGGATGAGCCGATACGATCCAAAAAGATTGGATTAAATCTCTTAAAAAAGAAGAATATGATATGATCCGTTAACTCTCAGTGTGAGTTACAGCTCACACTTGTTTTTCGGGTAAAAAAACCCAACTATGTTATTACCAGATTAGATGTTAAGCTTCATAAAGGGACTGTGAAATCAATAGATACTCCAGGTGGTGATATTGTGGCACTGGCAAAGAGGTAATGGAACCATCCATATCTTACAACACAGGAGACTCTGAGGTTTACGTACAGTGAGAAACCAGTCGTTGTTGACGTCGTACTGAAGTAAAGTGCAGTGTGGAGACCCGGCAGGAAACGAGGCCACCTCCTGGCCAGTGCTGCCCCGCCAGGTCTTAATGAGACCTGTGGAGTCTGCTGTGACCACCACGTCACGCTGTTCATCAGTGATGATGCTGCTCAGTGGATCCTGGACAGGAGTGCACCACAGGAGCTCACCCTATACAGAGAGAGAGAGAGAGGGGGAGAGAGGGGAAAAGTGATGAGGAAAAAAGTTTATAAGACAGCCTCATATCCCAGATGTGATGGACTGAAGCTGATATTTAAAAATGTTTTTTATCTGAGTAATAACAATATTAAACAACCTAATTAAACTAGTGGAGGGAGGTTGTTACAGTACCATACTGAGGAGGATTGTAACTAATTACATTTACTTGTGTTACTGTAACTGAGTAGTGTTTGCGTACATTTTTAATGTGTATCTGTAATCTTACATGTATTTAAAGTTCCAGTGTGTTAGAATATGTGTTATCTAATGGTGAGACTGCAGAATGTGACCAACAGTGGACTCCTCACTGCTCAGAGTGCCTCAGAGAACTACGGTGGCGTTGTTGTTTTACACAAGACTTTTTGAGGAGGTTTGGATTAAGGATCTTTTATATAATGACCTGTATACATCTTCTACACTTTACTTTATCATGTCTCTCTCTTTTTTCACTCTAAATAAATAAAGAATTAAACACTCTTTCACAAGTCTCCCACTCTCTCTGCCATTTCTCCACTTACGAAGAGTTGAAAAAGTTCCAAACAACAATTAACTGGTTCCCTTAACTTCTGACATTGATTAAGTCAGTCATCAACATTTCTACTGCTGCGTTGCATTGCTGGAAATACTTTTCAAAGTGATCACTGAGCATAGATGGTGCTGCTGAGGGAGTTGCACTGACATTCTGGATGCTCCACGCTCGGACTGTACCATCAGAAGAGGCACTGCAGACTGTGGCGCTGCTGTTCTGGAGGTCCGGATTCTGGGCTAAATTCCCCTGCAGGTACACGAGCCCCACCACACTGCCTGGTGGACGGACAGCACACAGAAACACATGGGATGAGACACGTAGTGGAGTCACGGGAATAAGGAGAAAGAGAGTAGTTACCCGTGTGTCCTCTGAGGCTTTTGCAGGTGTAACCTCCTGTTCGTCCTTTCCCCATCTTTGCCTCGAGGTGGCATCGTCGCAGGAAGTACATCTTCCACGAATTATTCATATGCTCAGTCCCCAAAACATGGAGATTACAGAAAGTCCAGCGCTGCAGACACAACCTCCTGAGGGGGAAAACAGTACTGTTATTAATATTTAAGAATGATCAGTACATCATTGTCTTTCTTCCCCATCCATTATTTATTTATCCTGAGACACATGATTAGACCAACAACACCATAAAAATAAGGTGTACAAAACACACTCACTGGCCACTTTATTAGGTAGACCTGCTCTGAGCATCAGAATGAGGAAGAAAGGTCATTTAATTCGCAGTTGCAATTAAATCAGCTGGTTTTACTATTTCAGAAATTGCTGGTCTACATACATACATATATGTCCATTCATATACAGATTTACAGAAAATATTCTGGAAAAGAGAAAATACCCAGTGAACAGCAACAGTTCTTTTTGGAGCAAATGCCTTGTTATTTTCAGAGGGTAGAGGAAAATGACCAGACCCAGTCAGCGTGTCAATGTGGGCCCCGTAAGGGTTATTTTCAGGCAGATAATATGGGCCCCCAAGCAGGTTTGTCCGTGGTTTCCATGGTGGCCCCTCCTGTGTTCACATCTGGGGCTAAAACCATATAATTTACCCACTTCCCAAGTAGTCTGGAAAGGGTATGAAGTGGGTTGTGAAAGATAGAAAAGGTAAGAGTGACTCAAATCACAATTGTTCCAACTTCAGTATGAAGAAAAGGATCTTTGAACCTGAGGACCTCACTGTGTACCTAATAAAGTGACCAGTGAGTAAAGATTACTACAAGCCACTTCTACACGAGACTCTCTCTCCATATGACAAAACAGTATTCAGTATTTTAGTTTACATACAATTTTGTGAGGTAACACATGATTAAATATAACATAATAAACACATTGTCTACACATAACTTGCAGTAAATCATATTATTTACAGGCATAAAGTCAGATAAACTGCTCACCTCCATAACCAGGGAGTGTTTGCAGCGTCATACCAGTCCTGGAAACACATTTAAAAACAAACCGTGATCACACACACGTTTGCTGTCATTTCTTTAGTAAATATTAATAATAATAACAACAACAACAACAACTCTTTTACTTCCGCCAGTGGGCTCCTCCTCACCTTACACACAGTTGAAGCAGAGATTAAATCTCCTTCCGGCAGGAATGTAAACACGTGAATGAGACAGTCGCTGATCAAAGTTGGCTCCATGATGACGTGAATCACATGAATCACATCACACGAGCTCTTCTCTGAGAACTTTAATGTTCTGAAAGGAAAGAACACGGTGAGGAAACACTGGTGTACAGTTTGACTAAGCTACGGAAACTGCACAGGGTCAAAAAGGGCGTGTTTAATATCGTCTTTCGTATGCAAGGCCCCGTTTACACCACCAGGGGTCAGTAAGTTGCAGTTGATTTGAGTGTGTGTTTGTGTGTACTTGTATTTATGTCTTTATGAGGACATTTGACCTTATGTGGAGATTTAATCTGAGCCCCACGACTTCACAGGGCTTTTTCTAGATTAAGACCTGGTTTTAGGGTTAGAATTTGGTTTAGGTTAGGTTAAGGGTTCGGGTTATGCACTTAGTTGTGATGGTTAAGGTTAGGGTAAGGGGCTAGAGTAAGCAATATGTCTATGATGTGTGTCCTTACTTAGATATGAAAACTAGTCTCCTTATATACATATACATATATATATATATATATATATATATATATATATATATATATATATATATATATACATATATGTATGTATATATATATATGCATATATATACATATACAGTATATAAATATTTTATGACATCAAAAGGAACACCAAAAACGTTAGACACATATTATTTGCATTTTTTTTATGTCTAAATTACTTTTAATGTTTCAAGTTCCTTTTTTGTACATTTTATTTTGTACCTTGAGCAGGCAAACTCAAATGACCCGTGACCTTTGACCCCAAATTTATTTCCTGTGCTTGGATTTATTTGGACTGTGTTTGAAGTTTTTGTTCAGACTTTCATGATGGTGTTTTAGTTGGATGTAGTATTTGTTTTTGTTTATTGAATTCATTGCTGTCTTATTTCACAGGTTTCCTCCGTGTGCATTTTGTTGACTTAAAACTGTAGTGTGTAACTTTTAAACATAAACACACATCTGTAACATTCAAACCTCTCTCAGGAGAGTTCACACAAAGCTGATAAAGCTTTTATTATAATATAGCTCTTCTTAATAGCAGCTACCAAAAACAATCCACAGTGTTATTTTTAATCTCCGCGTGTTATTGACCTGTGAAAATCAAATATTAACAGATTGGGGGACAGTTGTGTATGTTTCTGTCCTCCAAAAACTATCTGGCAACCCGTGAACGACGTCACTCTAGGTTTCAGGGGGCAACACTGTCCAATATTTTAAAATTTAGACCTGATTTGAACTGTAATGGCCACAGTTTTTCACATTTTACATATAGCCTGTTTAATGTACACGCACTGTTTCTCTGTCCTCACCCAGGATATTTGATTTGCACTTAATGATATCCCAGACAGTGAGGGCTTTGTTGTTTGTGTCGGTGTCAGCGACGTGGACGACGGCCAGTCTGGCAGTCAGTGGGTATGAAGACAGCAGCCGCAGCAGCGCAGTGACAGGTAAACCCTGGCACAGAGGATCCTCGTCCCATAAACTCTCAGTGTAAACCAGCAGGCAACAGAAATCCACAACATGCATGTTAATATTCCATCATGTTACGGACTGGAGAAGATACAAGAGTGGGAAAAACAAACGCAGTCTAAGTTCCAGATATGATCCGTTTCTTGTTAATCGGCCATTGATTCCAACCTGGATTCAAAAATAATTAAAAATAGCATGTGTTTCTGCATTACTTCAGGGTTTACAACACAGGAAACTCTGAAGGTGACCTTCAGTTATAAACTTAAACTTGGCATGATATCGGTATTTGCAGATATCAGCTTTAGAATTGATCGGCAAACACACCAAGATCTGTCGATATGACAACAACAGGAAGCGCCACTCTGTCTCAATGAAGAAAATGCCACATGAATATGCAAAATATTATGTTATGCACAAGAGACTTAACGACCTCTACATTCTACACTCTACATAACTCAGAAAACAAACAAACAAACAATCAAAAACAGGTTTAAAGACCTTTAAAAACTCACAAACCCACCAATCTTATTTTGAAATCCACCCTTAGGCAACAACAGGACCATCCATCAATGTACACACACACACACAAACTTGTGTCATGAACATAATGCTTTACCTCACAACTAAGTGCTTAACCTTAAACCAAGTCTTAACCCTGGAAAAGCCCTTTAACTTTTGTTACAAAATGTCCCAACAAGGTCAAAATGTCCTCACAAAGACAGGTTTTTAGTTTTTTGGACCTCACAAAGATATAAATAGCATAAAAATCTTCTTTTGTGTGGTTGTTTTATTCGTAAACATCTGAAATGAAGCCTTATTTCCAGCACCCTGATGCCTGATGTGTAGTTGTTTTGTCCAGTTTATTGTTTATAAAGAACAAATGACCACTTTATGTAAAGATGCTGTAAAAATAATCTGATATTAATGTGTCAACAACTCACCTCCATAATCCTGAAAACACATTTAAAAACTGTGATGATGTTTGTTGAATACTTCTTTACATTATTACTGTATATATACACATTATTAACAATAACACAGAGGCTCAGGTACTTGTCAGGGAGTTGGACACTCCTTATCTTACACACAGCTGAAGCAGAGATTACATCTTCCTCAGTCAGGAATGTAAAAATATGGATGAGACAATCGCGGCTTAAATGCGGGTTGTGCGGGTCCGTAATGACATCGATAATATTCCACCTTCACTAATAACTCTCCCTGCACTACACAGTGATGGTGCTTAAAGTTATAACTAACTATGATTTATTTATTTGAATAAAAAGGTTTCATGTTTCACCTGCAGAGCCACCACTAGATGTCGCCATTATAAAAGGTAGTTTATCCTGGGAGTTCCACATGGTTATACAGTATCTGTATAAAGTAAACAAAAGTGTGTACGTGGTCCTTATTTATGTATTTTTACATATATATGTATTATTGTACTATCCTCTGTATATACATAAATATATCGTTTTCATGCCTTATCTTGTTTTCATTTTGTCACTACACAATTTTCTTTCATTTTTACACTTGCTTTAGCAACATAAATGTTTGTTTCCCATGAATGAATGAATGAATGTTTATTTTGAACATCATAATAAAAGAACAAAACAAAAAAACAACACATAAAATAACAATACAACAAACAAAAAGGAGTAGGATGAAGCATATGCTTATCTAGTCTCTATGCTCTTCTTTTCCAACACAAATTCATCTTAAATCAGTTTATACTATACTATACTATACTATACTATACTATACATATGTGCTATTCACCCAACAACTCCCCCTTCCTCTTCTCTATATCTTGAAAATACATATATAATGCTAAGAAAAGGCCAATAAAGCCTTATAAAAGTGAAATTGACTTTGTCACACAACAGGGATCGCACAACAGCAGTGTAAGGAAATAGAACTGGATGAATCTGTATATATATATTTATAAAAGTCTAAAAATCTTTCAAATTTCATCACATTGTTGCAAGAAAATTGTGGAATCTGTCTATACACACAGTTGCAGTGTTGAAGTAACAATGACAAGTCAATTCACCACCAGTTAAACCGGTTAATTGATCTCTTTTAGTGTTAAAGTGACACTAAATGAGTTAAATTCAATATAAATTTTTTATAAACTGTACAAACAAGTGTATTCAACTCTTTTTGTTTAAATACATCTAAAATGATTCAATTTCACACCAATTCCAGAGTTTATTCTAACTATTTTTGTTTTAAAAATCCACCTAAAAGAGTTCAGTTTAACAATATTCCACAGTGTTTTAACTCACAACTTAAACAGTCAAACAGAATATTTCGTTTTCGTCTTTTTAAAAACACATTTATTTGCCAATTTATGTGCGTAAACAAATTAAAAATCATAAACATTAATTGAGGACATAGAGTGGTAGAAAAGGAGCCATATACAAAAAAGAAAACACTACTAAAATAAGGATTTTGGTTTGTTTGTCTGCATGTTAGTTTGAGATTTTGAATATCACATTATGCTAACAATAAACATTGATTTAATTTGATTTAATTTTCATATATTTTCAACTCGTTTTTAAGTATTGAAGCATTTTTTTTTAACCTTGGTGTATTATCACTTTTGCCTTTTTTGTGGTTGGTCTTATTTGTACTAGTTACCATTATAATAACACTGAACTGTGAGGCCCCGCCCACTTTAATAACCAAATAAATAGTCATCATCATCATCACAGGTGTGTGTCCGTGTGTGTGTGTGTGTGTATTCTTCAGCAGAACAGGGCCCCATGTCTCTCTCTCTCTCTCTCTCTCTCGCGCTCTGTCTCGTGAACACGCCCCAGATGAGATGCGGCAGATATATAACCAGGAGCTGCGGGTCGCAGAGGAACTAGTGTGTGTGCGTGTGTGTGTGTGAGAGAGAGAGAGAAAAGACAGAATCGCACTCGCCCAGAGCCCGCGGGTTTACCTGTGTGTGACACCCTCGCAATGACAGCAGGGCCCTGCAGGGAAAGGGGGCCACGTCAGGGGAGTTTGGATGAAACGCGCGTGTGAGAAAAGAGCTCGAGCTGTGTCTCCCCAGGTTTTTGATGCGTCTCGCCACTTTGGAGCTACACTGTTGGACTTACCTGCTGCTGCTGCTGCTGCTGCTGCTTACCTGCTGCTGCTGTGATCGATAACAAGCTTGCTCATAAGTTACTCATCAGCTCCACAGATCGTTGCATGACACTGAGAGCGCGGGCGCAATGAGTCGGAGAACGCGACGCTGGATTTTAAGAGTTTTACTTTGTTTAGGGATTGTTTATTTGAAAATTGGGTGAGCCTGACTTTAATTTATTTATCTCTTGATCTCTGTGCTCCGGCTTTTTTACCTGTTGCTGCCACGATTGATCTAGTGTTTCCGTCAATGTTTTTGGTTTCATTTGTGAGATAAAGTTAATTGACGAGCGTCAAGTTACCGAAGACTATGTGGCATCTATGTGAGCTCATTAATTAAAGGCATTTCCGTGATGCTTTCTTAAACACATAACTGTCATAATCTTAAATACAACCTCAGTGTCGCCTTAAACTGAGCAAAACTGTGCGTAATTACGCATTTATCTCTTTTAACATTTTCACTATAAGCTTCATTTTAACATTAAAATCGAACATCTTCTGGTTCTACATGGACATGTGGTCACATTTAAGAAACCAGAACTTGTTTAAAAAGTTCCATATTTGAGGAGTAAAAGAATAAATGACAGGTTGATGGGCTCCTTTTTTCTCAATCCTGTCCATCTTCCATTCACAGTGGCTTCGCGTCGGTGGTGGCCCTAGGTGCGAGCATAATCTGTAACAAGATCCCCGGTTTGGCCCCCAGACAGCGGATTATCTGCCAGAGTCGCCCCGATGCCATTATCGTCATCGGAGAGGGAGCCCAAATGGGCATCAACGAGTGTCAGTTTCAGTTCAAAAACGGGCGCTGGAACTGCTCTGCGCTTGGGGAGAGGACAGTCTTCGGAAAAGAGTTGAAAGTGGGTATGTTGCTGTCTGTTAACGTTTTGAAACTTTATTTATTTTTTTGCACCCCCATCAATAGGCTTAGCTCATGGTGTCAATCACCTCTTTAATCCGTGCGTATTTGTGCGCGCTGTGCGTAAAAAGCGCACAACGTCTTTACCTCTTTTGCTGTTCTTTTAGAAAACTGTCACAAACACAAAGCCCAAGCAAAATGGAAAGTACATCTAGGTCTTTCAAGAAAGTTAGAAAACTTGACTGTAAACACTTTTACATCCTTTTTTTCTTCATGTCTTTAAAGATGTAAGGACATAGTTGGTGGAAATCCACACTTCACTAACTTCCTTCTGCTCTTACATGATCATCCTCTTTGCATCCCAGTATAGAGGGACCATCCTATATGGAACCTGCAGTGTCATTTACATCAGGCCTAGTTTTTTGCCCCAGACCTTTCATTGAGCGGGGCCTTTCTGAGCATGTGTATAAGAGGCATCTGAAGCCAGCGCTGTAACAGAGCTCTTGTGAATGTTGGCAGCCTTTCTTTTCAGCCTGACAGAGCCTCTGGAGACACATTTTCACTGGTCTTTATCCTGTCTAGTGATGGGTGCCGTGGCTCCCACTGTAAGCGCGTAGATCTTACCACGGGTATAAGTTACAGTTGGGGGGGGGAGGAGAGAGACAAAAGCCAAGAGGAGTGAAACACTTTGAACATATTACATTATGAGAAACAAATGAGTCTAAAATCAGTGTTCTTGTTGAAACAAAGGTCTTCTGTAAAAGACAGGAGGAACGTGGCAAACGTTGTGTTTTTTTCCTTTTTTTTGGCTGCTACTGATAAGGCGGATTAAAGACAGATATTGAGGGTATCAATAACGAGTTGAACTAAAGCGGTGTAATGGAGTACGAGGATGTTTTCTAGATGAAATATCACCTATTTATTCTGAAAACACCAGAGCTTGCTCCATCTGTCGGAGTAAAAAGGATTATCTCTTCATACTGTTGAACGTGAAAACAGTGACAATCTGCTCCTTTATGAGCGAGTCATTTTGGGCCCATCAGGAGAGGGTTTGTTTCCCCACAAGTCTACGGCTTGGACAGCCATGGCAAATAGATTGGTTTCACCGATCAGATTAGCGTGGAAAAGGTGAATGGTTGGCGATGAATGCCATTGTTGATGGGCCTTTCTGAGGCGAGCTGTGCAGCTCACGATTGTTCTTAGGGTAGAGGGGGGGAAGGGGAGGGATGACCAGACCATGTGAGCTGACATAATGCAAGGTGCATGAGCTGTTTTAGGCTCCAACACACTTGAACACTGTGGGTGCACTAAACTGTATGAGATGATGTCCATATAAAGAGCGCGAGGACCAGGAGATGAAAGAGTCATCTGGCACTCCCAGATCATCTTATATACTCTAGTTTTTACCTCCCCCCCCCTCCCCCTGTCTTCTCTTCTCTTTTTTAATATCTTACACTTCTCATTACAAGGTTATGAAGAATTCATACCATGTGAACTCATGCACTCAGGACTGAAAGGGAAAAATTAACAACGGTGCAGTCAAAGCTGACACACCTTCATTTTTGGCTCGGAGCCCATCGACTCTATAAAAACGTCTACATAATTGATGCCTCAATATGAGTTTTCTTTTCTCCTTTTTCTTTTTTCTTTTCTCTTTTTTCAATGACAAGGGCGCACATCCAAGATGTTTATCAAAAACATAGTGAACCTTGTGGCAGGAGGAAGCGCAGAGATGTTTGTTTTGAACAAACAGAGACAAGAGGGGTTTATTTACACATAAATACGGCGTGATGGATGTCGTAGGCAGTTATGTGTGAAAATGAGTCTCCGTTCGGCGAAAGAGAAAAGTCCACTGTCTGTGAATGACACCGCATTAGAAGGAAAAAGTGTTTGCCGTGTTGACACAGCATCCGCCTATGAGTCTTGTGTCAGATTAACCATTAGTTAATTGTCGATATTTCCGCGTGCGTGTCAATGATTTGTGGGCCAGACTCGGCCCAGATAACAGTAGAATGAAGATTTTCGATGTCACTCCCTTACGGGGTTTGCACAGAATGTGACAGTTTTCTGAGGCGGATCAATAACCGCTTCCTTGCCCACAACCCTCTTATTCATGCCGCCTTGTTGACTGTGGGGCCGGTGGCCATCTTAGTTCAGGGGCAGGACAGTTTCCAGGTCAGGTTTCAAAACACTGCGGCCCTTGAGTGACGTGTCAGTAAGACACAGTGATGTCAGCGCATGTATTGTTAATGATTTATCTCCTGGAATATCTTCGTATGTGCTCGTTGTATTTTATTTTAAAGCTGCAGCGCGTGGAAAGATTTTGTGGGGATTTCTGAGCAGTAGAATTCACCTCTCAAGGTTTTTTTTGTGTTATCAATCAATCAAACTCCAACCTGCTTTACTAGCGCAATGTCGCTGTTGCCGTCCGCTTCCTGTGTGTAGCGCGGGAATCGAAACACGGAGAGCATCGTGTAGAGCTGATAGTCTTAATCAGCTTTGTGAGACCTCATTTAACAATGGTTTGAACGCAACAGACATTAGTTTCCATCCAAGTTACACACAACAGATTTAAACACCATGACATTCTTTATTTTTTTATCTTTTAAATCTAAGTCTACACATGTTTCGTCTTATTCATCCGTTTTTCTCCTGCTCTCCTTAGGAAGCAAAGAGACCGCGTTCACCTACGCCATCATCGCAGCAGGCGTGGCCCACGCCATCACCGCCGCCTGCACGCAGGGAAACCTGAGCGACTGCAGCTGTGACAAGGAGAAGCAGGGCTTCTACAGCAAAGACCAGGGATGGAAGTGGGGAGGCTGCTCGGCGGACATCAGCTACGGCCTGGGCTTCTCCAAGGTGTTCATCGACGCCCGGGAGGTCAAACAGAACGCGAGGACGCTCATGAACCTCCATAACAACGAGGTGGGACGCAAGGTAAGTGATTCAAAAACAAAGAAAAACATATTAATATGTGAAGTCCCTTGTGGACACCTTTACAACTCAACACTGCAGTGTCACTTCCTGTTTCCTTTCACCGTCTGCTTTAGCTTAAACTTTTCTCACCTTTAAAAACACGTCAACAATATTCAATTCACAATATAAAATAAACTCTTTACTTTTCCTATAACACCTAATGTCATTTTGAAGAGGTAAACCAGCCATTGGCAAGAGACATATCGATCGATATCGATAATTATTGATCATTTTTCATGACCTATTAAAAATGAATAATAATAATGAAAAACATTTGAACTTTAACACTTTTATTCTTCACTACAGTTATCAATCAGACCACACAGAGCATGTTCATGTTCCACTGTCCTTGGCTCTGTGATAAGTCACCGCCTCAGTTACGTCTTTGTAACGTGTAGATTTATCATCATACGGCATTGATGCAGAGTTGCATTAAGTTTAGTTGATGATAAGTAATAAGCTCTCAGTCGGTACGGTCGTCTGTGGTTGGACCTTAAGTAACCGTGACGCAACCAAACTTGACTCTTGTCTCTGGCTCTGACCACTCTACAGGTTGCAGCCATGGTAGCAACCAAACCTGCTTCGTCTATTTTTCAGTTTTTTGTCCGAGTGACTTTATCGAATGTCCTATCAAACGTTGTCCATCATATCATATTATCGCCCAGCCCTAGCACGTGTTATCTAGTAAATCTTAAATAAAAAATAATTTGTGGTAAAGACTGCTCCAACTGCTCTGATTAATCATCCCAGTACATCCTACAATTCACATATTATATATTATGTATTATTAGCGTCTATAGAGCATCACATAGGGAATCTTTAAGTCATATACTACAAGCCCAGCATGATAACATGAGACATCTAATCTGTTCCCACATCTGAAAGAGAAAATCCTCTTCCTTGCAGCACAAAAGTGAAAATACTGTAAAAATGTGACTTTTAAGGCATCAGTCAAGACTCATTTTGAGGGTGAACAGCTGGTTTACCTGCTTGGTCTAAGTTCCCGTGAGTGTCTCATGCTGGGTTGCACGGTGTGTGTGTGTGTGTGAGTGTGTGTGAGTGAGCTTTGCCAAAGATCTGGGCAGGAAGATGAAACAAACAAAAAAAAGTGGAATAAAAGGCTGCTTTTAGGGCACAGAGCTGTTCTAAGTGGCAGGGTTTGATTACAACCCCGATCTGTGCTCTGAAAAACCAGATTGACACTGTACAAAAAGGCATTAGCCCCGTCCCCACATGCTCTGCACCACTGGGACAGTGTACAGTTACCTTTGCCGCGGTCCCCACCCTCCATTTCTGTAATATCATAAACCCACATCAGGTGCTATGTGCTTGTACACGCACCACATTTGGTGTTTGCTGTTTGGTTGCCAGGTTTGATCATCGTCACTGAGTCATGTATGTGTGTGTGTGTGTGTGTGTGTGTGTGTGCAGCACAGCTGTGAGCCTGCATAGCAACTCTCATAAACAGGTTTAAATACGTTTTAATTGAAATCCCCAAGGTTACAACTTTTTCTTGCTGGTGTCGGGACGTAAGAAAAACACAAGTTTAAAAATGGGGGAAAAAAATAATACAATATAAAGAGAACCAATGAATTAGCATTAAACAAACACTTGATTACTTTTCTGCATGCATGGCAGCAGAAACACTGCAGAGTGACAAAGAGACTCCAGCGAGTCTAGAGGTTAGAAATTGAAGGGAATCATGTGCCAAACGGCTAAAGTGAGGTTGGAGGTTAGTGAAGAACAAAAACCGAGCTTTGCCCGAGTTAAGTCATGTCCTCTCTCTCTCTCTCTCTCTCTCTCTCTCTCTCTCTCTCTCTCGCTCTCCGCCGCGCTGTGCCAAAAAAGCCTCATTCACAAAACCAACATGTCCCGCCGCGGCTGAAAAGCCTCCTCGCTCACAATCGCTGCGAGAAGATCATTTTCTCGGCGCATTTCAGGACCATGAATTCAAATTGGCTTATCTGGACAGCTAAATTGCCTCCCAGGGAAAAGAGTAGACTTGTGGATTCAAACTTTGTGCCGTTCTCTCTCCGTCCCATTCTCTCCGTTAATAAATAGACCCTCTGTGTGATAGTCCCCCTCCTCCTCCTCCTTTATTTATGCTAATAAAAGCAGTGACACTGAGCAGGAGCTCCCTGGTCGAAGACGTCGGGACAAAGGCTGTCACAAGTGTTGGTCACAGAACAACTGATGGATTAAGGAGTTGAAGCCAAGGGTTTTATGAAGTGGTTTGCTCTGAGGGAAAGTTGTTTTTTCCTTTGGTCCCTGTTCACATGTCTGTATTTTGGGTTTATAGTGACAGTTTACTCGCCAAGAGGCATAAATATCTTGTCAGCGGGCTGAAGGAAACCATATAATCACGCGCCAAACACCCAAAAAAAAAAAAAAAAGGGAAATTACAATTGACCTTGTTGCGAACGAAAATTCCAGTTTCAGTCAGTGGCACTTCTCATTGTCATCAGCGCGGGGTTTAACAGTAATCCCAGTCACTCGACGCCTCGTACAGTCACTCTTGACATTTGTGTGTGTGTGGTAACTACACACACACACACACAGCCTGAAATCCGATACATTATTTTGGCTTCTGTGTATGTGGTATCACACCGCTATATGCTGGCACTGCATTTAATCCACAACTATAGACTCTTTTGTTTTGTCGGTTGTTAATAACATTGTTATTAAGTTGCACGTTGACGTGCAGGAGGTAAAAAGAGGATTCTTTTACACCAGATTTTTGATTTAAAACGATTACATTTGACAGATGAATCAGTGAAGTGACAAAACCACCATAATTATTATATAAGATTGTCATTTGGCTGTTGTTAACCTATCACTCATCGCTGTAATGTGTTTTGTTTTGTTTTCCGCGCAGGTCCTGGAGAAGAACATGCGGCTGGAATGCAAGTGTCACGGCGTCTCGGGTTCCTGCACCACCAAAACCTGCTGGACTACACTTCCCAAGTTCCGCGAGCTGGGCTACATTCTCAAGGAGAAGTATGCCCACGCCGTGCACGTGGAGCCGGTGAAAGCCAGCCGCAACAAGAGGCCCAAATTCCTCAAGATCAAGAAGCCTTACTCGTACCGCAAGCCCATGGATACGGACCTGGTGTACATCGACAAGTCGCCCAACTACTGCGAGGCCGACCCCGTCACCGGGAGCCTGGGCACGCAGGGCAGGGTGTGCAACAAGACGATGATGCAGCACATCAGCGGGTGCGACCTGATGTGCTGTGGGCGGGGCTACAACACGCACCAGTACTCACGCGTGTGGCAGTGCAACTGCAAGTTCCTGTGGTGCTGCTACGTCAAGTGCAACACGTGCAGCGAGAGGACAGAGGTGTACACGTGCAAGTGAGATACTATTTATTGGATAGGTTGTGCGCGTGCGCGTGTGTAGTTGTGCGACGACGTATGGGAGCGTTAGTGGAACTCTTGAACTCCGCACACAGCGAGGAACTACTGCACCGCGCGCACAGTAAGCTGAGGACGGGGCGTCGTCGTTCTTTTGCACACAGAGCTCTTCATGGATTGTTGGAATTGTTTAATTAGATTTTTTTTTTGGGGGGGGGGGGGGGGGGGGGGGGGGTGCAGTGTTGAAACACTGTGATCTGCACCGTTGTCATATGCGTGACCACAGCGAGCGAGACTTTAAGCTATACGGACATGTACTGACGTTTGTTACACGCTGCTGTCGTTCTCGCTCCCTGTGCACACACGACATGACGCAGCCATCTGGAATATTTAACACACTGTATTTAGAGAATGGAAATGATTAATATTAATTTATTCTATAAGGAGAAGAAAAAAAAAAACACTACTGATTTTGTCCATTTTTTTTTAGTTTATTAAAGCAATCAGCTCTTGTCTGACACTGGATTTTGAATCTGAACATGTAGAATAATAATAATGATGTTGTTCCACATGGAAAACTGCTGTAGGCTGCTCACACTGACCTTCTGAACTTCTCCCGAGTTTGTTTTCCCTCTGTTTGCTGCTAGTCTAGTGAATCCCTCTGGTTTGAGGTAGAAGGTTGTACGCTCTACTGACTGCCTTCAATGGCGTTACGCTCACTTCAAGCTGATTTAGCTTCACTGGACTCATTCACTGATCAAGAAAAAAAAAAGACATGGGGACGTTTTTTTTTCCACTTTTGGTAAATATTGGTTGATAGAGTATATTTTGTAAAAGCCTATTTTTATATGAATGTCTTATTTATATCTTTTTTTTTTTTTTTTTGCATATTCAATGTCGATTTCTGACCCTGACGACTGTTTTTAAAAACTCATGTGAACAAAAAAGCTGATCTATTGTAAGTTGGCCCCTGCTGTCACTGCCATAGTTGTATATTGTAAGTGATAGAAAAACTTGTCTTGTGTTCGAATGCCTGTTGTTTACTGCATTTCATGACTACTACTGTTGGAATACAGGAGCAGAATAATACTAACAAGACACCGATTTCCATCATTGCTTCTTCATCATACGTCAAGTCTGATCGTGACAAAAACACATCATCAAGCCACAAATTAGCCTCTGGGGGACAACGTCCAATATTTTCTGGTGAAGACAGATTTCCAGGCCGAGACTTGCATTTCTGCTCACTGTTTACCGTCAAACGAGCAACTTGAGACACAAGAATAGAGTTGCAGTTGACAGATGACATCTGCAGAAAGAAGATTTTCTTTTTTTTAATTTGACATTAGTGAAGTTTTAATGAATTAAAAAGCCAATGTAGCTGATGCATTTTGGGCTGTTGACCTGCAGGCAACCAAACCCTGCTCAAGTGGGATGTGTTAACCCTTAGAACACAGAGCATTGTGGCTGCTTTTGTCCATTGCTATGTTTAAATGTAAAGTATATAAGAATGGGCAACATAGTGTCTTATATCCTTTTTTTCAGCACAACCTAAAAAATTTACTTTTCACCAATTATACAAACACAGCCGAGCAAAAAGTACTCAAAATGTTTAAAAATGTGGAAATTCGTCACAGTTCAAAGTTCACTTTGCTCATTTTTATGAACAAAAATGAAAGAAAAATGCTCTATTTTGTGACTTCTGCACAATTATTGCTACTTTATATCACAACTAAAAATGTGATATAAGATGAATCATAACTCGGACTCAACAACTTTTTTAAAGCCTGGATATGTGACCTATAAACACACATCCCCAGGATGTCCATATAAGGAGTTGTGTATTATTCCCAAGGCAAATTACCAAGGGTGCACCTGCGGCACAGATCTGTGCAGTGTGAGCTCTAAGGGTTAAAGACTTTTGATCAATATAATAACCACAAAAAATGACACAAGCTGTCGGCTACTTATTTACCAGGATCTTGTTTGAACGTCCTTCTTGCTCTCCAAGATGGTTGATAGTATTCTCTTGCAGTCAATGCAGCGTCTACATAATATCCCATATGTCTATGGGTCCAAAACCAAACCAAAGTGGAAACCAGAAGCCTGAATTTTGTCTCTCACCTACAAAGTCATAATCATGGAGATTATGACAAAAGCACAATAGAAAACAGAGAATATTCCATTTAAAATTATTAAAAAACAACGTGCGACGTGCTGCGGACGGCCAGTCAGAAATGACATGGGCGTTTCTGAGGAACCGTTGGAACTTTATGTCATAAATGACCTTAACAGCTCATTAAAGGAGCGCAAATTCCTCGACAGGGTTACCGTTACTTGCAAATAAACATCAAACGAAATCTGGCATCAATAGCAGCCACGGTTGTGTTTCTTACATGATTATCAGGCACCCGTGGTGTCTTCATAACATAAAGATTAATGTACGCAGATATTATTTGGTCGCCGTGGAGATAAATCAGCTCTTATCCCACAGCGACAATGTGTGCCGTGCTCAGCCATAGAAAGTCTGTTCTTTGAGGGGAGGTGGGGGGGGGGGGCGGGCGGGGGAGTTATTCAGGCTTAATTGAGGTCCCATCTTACAGACTGGGAAGCAGTTGAATGTGTCCGAGGAGAAATTGTTTGTACTCTAATGGTAGGGTACTGGCGTAATTGATGAGACTGGCCCGGGCAGACTGTCACGGTGATGACTTGCTCAGTCGGGGGAGTGGGAGCTGTCAGGTGATAGATGACTCGCACATCTGCTTCATTCACTCCTGGGCCACGAGTTGCTACAACAACTCCAGCGCAGCGGAGAAAATGCGGGGCAGTCTCCAAGAGAGGCCGGGCCAACGTGTCAGGGAAATGTTAACGACGCCGGAGCCCACGGTCGTTACGGATTCCACTCTCATCGGCCTGGAAGTGCAGTCAGGAGCCGCGGCCCAGAGGTGCTGATGGAGAGCCTGCTCCCAATAATCTCCTGGGAATGACAAATGTAGCCTGTAAAAGTTTTCACCTGTGCAGAAACTTTTTTTTTTTTTTTACCCCTCCCCCCACCCCTTTAACAAAGCTGCCTATTGAAGACGCTCACACACATGAGAATTCAGGTTTAATTTACAGTAGATTAGCCGTATCATGTGTCATTGGCAGTGATAATCTGCTCCAAATAAAAAGAAAAAGGGCGTGAAGGGGATAATAATAGACTAGGCTTGTCTCGGGATGACAAAAGCGTTGAGCTTTCATAATATTGATACAAAAAGGACTCCACGCATAAGAAAAGGCAGCCGCTTCAAAAGCTCCGGTTAAACCTAAACTAGGGTTTTTGTGTGTAAGACATCACAACACACAAACCCCTTACAGCCATTTAGCCTCCATTTAATTTCACATAATAATGATTTGGATCACACGGTTAGAGAACAAGGTTTTGTTTATCTTTTTTTTTTTTTTTTTTTTTTTTTTAGAAATAACGACTTAAATCTCTCACTGATGGATCACTGACTTGTAATAAGTAAAAAAAAAGAGAGTCTTTCACTCCCAGTCTGAACCCTGAGCCTCTGTTTCACTGTGTATGTTTGGTGAGTGGCTACTGTGTTCTCACCAGGGACTAAAACTGGCCAAATCAGGCCCAGTAAGTTCAAGAGTTACTCTGAGCTAAGGCTTATCCCACGCCAAGACTCAGTCCTGACTGGCACGCACTCGCATACGCTGCATTTACAGTCTTAGAAATCCACCTCCTTTCCAGCAGGTGGCAGTAGTCTGTATTCCTGATTGACATCATTTATCACATCATTTATTCGGAGGTGCAGCAGTGTGTCGCGCAAAAGTTTCACAGCGTTGTGCGCCAATCAAAGTGGATCAACATTTAAGCCAAGAAATGTTTACTCTTTACTCACTGGCCACTTTATTAGGTACATTATGCCAATAACATGGCAGCACAGCAACTCAATGCATTCAGGGATGTAGACAGATTTTAGACAACGTGCTGAAGTTCAAACTGTGGCCAAGACATGTTTTGAGTGTCCTATGGTTGTTGGTGTCTGAGCTACAGGGATTTTCACACTAGGGATGCCAACCTTCTGATAATAAAATAAGGAACAAACTGCACACTTTCATATTTACAGTTTTAAGGAGTTTTGCTGTTTTACAACAGTATTTCTATGTAGGTGACTTTATATCAACCAAATATGAGTTTAATCTTCTTTTTTTTACCTTTACATCTCTTTGCTATGATACACAGTACTCAGAGTGAATCATACAACCAATTAAAAGTGCCCATTTTCTGTTGGATAGTAATGAATGACAGATGGATGGAGAGGGCCTGAGGGCAGGAGGAGGATTTTATTTTCCCTCATACAAACTCATATGCAATCTTCATCAGTGGATTAATCTGTCATGATTATTATCAAAAATAAGGAACAAAGGAACACTTGGCAATCCTAAAGAGAATGGTCCAACACATTAGAAAAGAAAATCCACATAGTGGCAGTTCATTTAAGGTCAGAGGTCAGATAAGAATGACCAGACTGGTTCCAAATGATAACAAGGCAACAATAACTCCAATAACCACAGGTTAGAATCAAGGACAAGCTTTGATGCAGATTTGCCACAGCAGCAGAAGATTACACAGGCTGCCACTCCAGCCACTTCATTAGGCGTCCCCTGTGCCTAATAAAGTGGCCCACATAACAGACAATTGTGCGGTTTGGACACTTCTCAGGATAATCCACCTGCAGCGTTTTCCAGTCAGGTGCAAAAATACCAGCACACAGAGCCCACAGAGTCACTTCAACAGAGCCACTGAGTCACAAGCACAAAACACCACCTTCTTTGATATCGCAGCCTAAGTCAGACAGCCTGCAGGATCACTGAGACGCTAATTATACTCTTAGCCGTGTTTCTCCCTAAACAGGACCAGGCCCATGCCAAGATGTTCAGGGCTGTAATATGTATATATGTATATATTCGTGTTGCTCTGAAGTGGCGTTGCATTGCCCTTTGGAGTCGTGTTTATAAACACACACACACACACACACATGTCACCTGTGGTGGTTGGAAATTGATGGTAGCTGCAGCAGATTTATGGTCGGGAGTCTGGCTCCCTCTCTGTGTCGTTGCTGGAGGCTGGAGGCTGGAGGCTGCAGGCCCGCTCACGACCTGTTACATCAGGGCAGCGCATGCAGCGCTGAGCCCTGGCCGGCAGTTAGTGTCAACGCCAACAACAACAACAAAAACAAGCATATTTAAGCAAGTTTTATCATGACACCAGCTTGTCTGTGACCAGATTTATAGACAGAATTATAATTAAAATCAAACCCAAGATCTAAGACGTTTGATAAAACCACACGTTGGGTTCAGTGTGTGTGTTTCCAATTTGCGGCGAAGGGAAATCTCATTTATAGAGCACCAGTCGTGCACGGAGGAAGATTCAAGGAGACAATAATAGAATAATAATAGAGAAAAGAGTTGAGCAACAATAACAAGAGGAAGAGCAGCAGGGTCATTTTAATCTTCCATTCTTCTGCACCGAAGTCCACAGAGAAAATCGCCGTCTTTAGCTCACGGGTTACAAAAGATGCCTCGTTTGGCAAGTTTGTGTCACTTAGATAAATCTAAATGAAGCTTTGTAAACATTGAAGTCACAAAATGACACATTTTTAATTACTGGTTGAGGCAGCAGTGGATCAACGACTCGTACGTGCCATGATGGAGAGTGAGACGTTTACACACGGACACAAACTTCCCAAAGTTCCCAGACAGAAAATGAGGCAAATGATGTTTTTAGGAGTTGAGATTTGACTTTGGGGGTCACATGCAGCCAAACTTCCCACTGATCTCGCTTCATAATCCTGTCCAAAGTGATCCGACTCATCTCGTCCGTCTTACAGTTGAAGTTATTGAAGTCGACTGCGTCTTAAACGTCCGCAGGAAACCCGTTAACTTTTCCTTAAATCACACGTGACACGTGAAGATATACCACCAAAGAACACGGAAATGACTCATAACTTAAAAGAGTTGCTAAATCGTATAATTTACAGGGCCTTCATTAACACCGTGTGCTCTCTGCGTGTGTGTGTGTGTGTGTGTGAATTATTCTGTGTCAACAGCATCCAACATTTCACTCAAACAAGTGGACGGCACTAAAGACGATAATTTGAAGGAGGAGGAGGAGGAGGATGGAGAAGAAGAAAGAAGAAGAAAAACACTCTCCAGGGTTTTCTCTATGGTTTTCTCTCCCTCTCTCCCTCTCTCCCCCCTCTCTCTCTCTCTTTGACCATAAATCTTCTGACACATGATTATGTCAGTCATACTTTTGTTTTTCCTCTGGTTGAGACACGCACAAGCACCTGAGCGCTGCACACTAAATTGCAGAGCACAAGGTTGTCTTTATGTGATTCCAGAGATACTGTATGGGACGCAGAGCTCATTCATGCACTCGCTTAACTGCATTGCTGTTTGAGGCTGTTTGATGGAAGCCAGAGATAAGTGACAATATCCACTCCCCACAAGAGAGATCCTCAACGGTTTGGCTCCCTCACAGGGGTCTATCTGACTTCCCATGGTCTATCTGATTTGTGCAGGTAAACACAAGTGGTCAAATAGCTCCAGGGTAATTGTCAGGGGCATTAAGTTAAGAACACAGACCGGATCGGCTCAGCGGGGGGATTTTGAAGGCCCCATTTACGACGATTTGGATGAACATACCAGTCCACTTAACCTGCCTTTGAAAAGCTTGTGAAATATGTAATCACGGCGCGGTTAATGCACCTGAGACAACGGGGGTAATAAGAACGTGTGAGGGAGTACATTAAACGCGGCCTTTGATGGCGACTGTTGCTTCAAATGATCTGAGAACCACATGTGATACTTTTCCTTGTTTTCGGAGGGGTTTTGGAACAGGGCTATGGAGGGCCCTCATACCTGCTCACCACCGCACCGCACAGACAACGTCACCTGAGCTGAGCTTACAGTAATCCTCCGACGTCTCGGGGCGTCCTGACACGGGATGTTTTGAACCAAAACACCAAACTCACTACAACCCCGTAAGACCCAGAGACGCTTAGGAAACACTGATCGTCATCCAGAGTCGAGACCGGCCACGTTCTTAATCTCACTTAACTTTCCCCTGTCTTTTCAAAGAAGATGTGGGCGTTTCTTTATAACAAAGCAGAAATGTCATTTATTCAGGGTTCATACGAAATTAAACCACTTTCACTTTTTTAAATAAAGTATATGACAAAATACAGTTACAATCTTAACAATACAACATTAAAATTCAAGCACATTCAAGGATTTCAAGCACAAAAAACCCCTGTTTATTAAGCTTCTGTCTTTGACCTCTTTCACCTCACGTCTTGCCTGGTTACGAAACCTCTTCCTGCTCCTGCTCTTCACGAGGCACACGTTTCAAACAAGACTACCAAAATACAAACTGGAAGGCCAAGATCTTCTTTTTTTTCCCTTTTCCTTTTTCTTTCCATCCAAACATTAAGGCAATCAATTAATCAGTCAGTGCAAGTGCCGTCTCTCTTTTTTAATTTCGCAGCCTGTCAACAGGAAAGGTGCACAAACAGGTTGCCGGGAAGGGAAGTAAACATTCTGCGTGTACTTGGCTGATGGTGTCATAGCTTCCAAGCTCCTGCTGTCTCCTCGGCTGAAACAGTTCAGAGGGAGTCGCAGTGAATTCTCTCCCCGAGCATCTCGCAACCTGTCCAGACACGCTCCTAAATGTATCATTGCAGAAAGCCATGAAACAATTTGAGCTGATGCTGCCAGTTTAAATAACTAAACCATGTGGTCAGAGCTATTATATCATTAATCTTCTCCCGCTCTCTGCGCTCATGCATTGACAAGATATGGAAACACCCTCACCTTCAACCCAAAGAGGTAAAGAGATACCTGAAAGTACTTCTTTTGATATGTATCTCACACACACACACACACACACACACACTGCTGGTGACAGAAGGCGTTTTGAAGTCGGTGCCACATGCCGTTTCAATCACGTTGTCTTCGTTTCATTTCCTGCCGCTGGACGTGAAAATGCATATCTGAGAACGACTTGAGAAGACAGAGATGTGTCTGTAGCAACACGTATAGCGCTTGAGTTCTGCACAGTCCACGCTTGCACGTGTGTGTGTGTGTGCGTGATGTCATGAACTGTAATAACCACTTGTGTGAAGTTTTAGGTCTGTGGCTGTGTGCAAATAACAGCCAGTGTTGGCTGTAAACACGGTAGAGGCCTCTGTGGAGATCTGACAGGTGCTATCTTAGGTCATTCTCTTCATTCCTATAAACATTTCTTTTCTTTTTTTTTCCATTCATCACATTTCCACCTGCGACGCACGCAGAGTCACCGCTCAGTTCCTAATCCACTTGAAAAGAAACGGGTCGGTAATGAGCACCGGATGACCTCGGAGTGGCGGAGGTCACCCGGTGACAGTGGTGGATGATCCTGCGGTTCAGCGGCGGGTCAGAGGTTTGTCTGTAGGGCAGAAGGACACAGCTGGATGCTGAGGCTTCAGTGATGGTAATGAGATAAAGAATGGGACAAAAGGGAAACTGGATAAAGAGAGTGATAAAGGGAGAAAGAATCTCACTTTCACTTGCCTTTAATGATTTTACAGAGGCTTTATACCTACAGTATGTTGATTTATGGTTATTGTAATGGTATAGCGCTGTTGTTGCTTTTACAATAGTGAATGCACATGACATTTTTTGTGTCTCTTCTTGGCCTAGTTAAATCCAGAAAGAAAGCCTGGTGGGCAGCGACTCCTGACTCTGTGCCAGACAGTGACAAACACCCCTAAAGGGTTTCTGGCAAGAAATCTTAAGATTTTTCCTTTCGCTAATTACTATCCAGTCATGAGCCAATGGTAATATTAGTAGGATACGTAGAGAGAAAATCACTCTATAGGCAGAGAGAATGTGAATCTCCTTTAATTGTCAGAGTGAGTAAACATGATCTGGTGTGTGATCTAATGTCACCCGCGACTCCTGAAGAGGACGGAACAAAAATGTTGGAGCATTGTCAGCTGGCAGTGACACCACAGCGATCACTTCCATCATAAATCACAGCTCCTCAAAGGCGTAGGTGTCCACAGTGACAATGCTGTGTCTGCTGCTGTGGAGGAAACTCGGGGCTACTGCATCCGTGCAACTATGTTTTCATTTGAAAACGGCATTTCCAGATTAAAAATAAAAAGATCTGCTTTCATAGAAGCATTTTATATGCCTAAATAAGACCATTCAGGCACATTGTCTACTCTTTTTTTTGCAGCATTACTGATGAGAAACAACAATGCTGAAAAACAAGATCAGGGATTTCTGTTATGAGACCAACAACAAAGTGAAACTAAGACTAAAAGTAAGTATTAATAGAGCTTTTTGTTACCTGTTCCTTTTTCACAAAATAGGTGATGACTCTGTCTGGTGTTTATTTTTTTATCATACTGTGGAATTTCTTTTTTTCAGTGAATCAGCCGCCTGTTGTGTCTGTGCGATGATGCAGTTTTCTGCTGATAGATTAATCACCGCGGGCCACCCGGGTATCCCGCTCTACCCCCGCTTCATCCTCCCGTTTATATTAAAGCATATATCATAACCGCCTTAAAGAAGTCGTAAATCAGCGTCCCAAATGACAGACAGGTTGGCGAGAGAGCTACGGCTCGTAGACGATGATGAATCTCGAGGGAGGAGAATGTCGGCACACAGCAGCTCACAGCGAGCCCAGGTGGAAGCTTGCAGCAGGTGGCGAACCTTCAGAGGTTAGCACATCAAACCTTTGGTGCTGCAGCATATAGGGAGGATGCTCGCTGCCATATTGTCATGTCATGAAAAAAACGATATCCTCGATTTACATATAGAAAGCTGAGGAGTATAGATCTTTAAGTGCAGACAACCCGAGGGCGCAAACATGCTAAAACAGCCACAAGTCAATTATTTTGTAAAGCGGGGGAAAGTAGATACTTGATGGATTTACACAGATGTGGGAGCACAGGAAGAGGAAACCATACCCCGGGCTCTTTTTTTGTAATATAATAAAGCAATGTCTGTCTGTCTGTCAAGACTTTTTCTGTCCAGTACTCATCAGCCCCAATAGGTGGTGGAGTCCCACAAGGCTCCATTTTAGGCCCCATTTATTTTTTTCCATAAAAAGGTCCATTTTAAAAAATCTTCTATTCTGTGTTTTGTTGACAAAGTGCAAAACTATCTGCCGCTAAAAAAGTTGTTTATTGTGTTCTCTTTTTTTTACTGTTTGTATCTTAAGCATGTACTGCACTGTACTGTACTAAAATGTGTTATATTTTTATTTTCCAACCAACTGATTAAACCAGAAGATGGTCAAATGTGCCATGTTTCATAATAATAAATAACAGTCGCCCCCTACAGTTAGAAACAAAACATCAGCTGCGTCTGCGTCACAGCTTTGAGTGCTCATAAAGTGGGACAGCATTTCTCTGAGAAAACAGGCTCAGATATGTGACAAGTTTGTCAGTTCTCTAATGACAGGTTTATCTTGAAGGGGAGACAGAGACAAACATTACCTCAGAGCGGCCTCCTCCTCCTCCTCCTCCTCCTCCTCCTCCTCCTCCTCTGCTGCTCCTGCTGCTCCTGCTGCTGCTGCTGCTGTTAACTTGTCGTACCCCCATAAGACAGCGTCAGTTCATCGAGTCTGTCCTAGGGGGAAATTCCTATCTACCACTGTCCCTCTGTGAGCAGACTGGAGTTGTCAGTGGTGGGCCATACGATGATATATTTGTGTGTTTCAATAATGGAAAAATTCCACTATTGTGAACACATGCTTGAGCAGCAAAGGCTGTAAACTGGAAAAAGAAAATGAAGACAGGATTAAGACGATTAAGTCGAAACTAGTCGGTGGATCAATACAAAAGGTGCAGAACTATAGTTTCTATAGGAGAGCAGTGACAGGAGGTGAATCATATCACACTGGTGCCGTTTCACCACTCAATTTTAATCTGGCACAGCTGTGATTCCTAAAGGAGCCGACAAAATTGGCCTAATGACTGAACGTGAAACGCATTAAAATTACCTTTTGCTTGTCGTAACAGTTTGGATGTACTGTACAAAGTGAGAAAGACTGAGGCACTGAGTCTTTCACAAGTTGCCTCAGAGCCAGTCGGGCAGGTTTTCTGTAATTACATGAAAAATGGCTTCGGTCCCTGTGGGGTTTTGGCCACATTTGAAACAGACAAGAAGAAGTGTCTTTGCACGCTTATGCTGTACTCAGACATGGTATAAACTCTATATATACACTCTTAAACATATATACATGCAGTGTATGGACACATACACACATGCAAATGTTCATACATGTGTAAATACCACTTAAAACACAGTACATTCAAACAGTACACACACACACACACACTCCTTTTAAAGGGCTCCACGTTGACTTCTATTCATTTCAACAGCACAAACAAAAAACTTTATCTAATCTCTCAATTTAGATCTTAGCCCCATGAGGTTCTGCCTCATTAGGACCAAGTTTTGGTCTCCATGAGGACTACTGGTCCTGACAAGATCAGTGTTTATGCCAGAAAATATCCTGAAGGGGTAACAAATACAAGTATTTATGTTCGTGTGCGTGTGTTTGTGTTCTATAAAGGTAAAAAGGTACACTGTCGTCATGTAGGTCAGCGAGGGTCAGCTCTAAGTTTGTTTTGTTAAAACTGACATTGAATTAAAGTCAATTCTTTGATCCTAAAGTGCATAAAATAGTTGAATGAGAATCAGTCAAATCTCAATCAGCAGATCTGTCAACGTCATGGAAAAAGCCCAGCTCTCCCACTCCTTTTTCCTTGTGGTTAATCATTGTCGTCTTTCATGATTTTTCTTAAATTCTGTCTGATTTCAGGCCACGTGGTGACGTAGTGGCTTGGAGTGTTGCCTCACAGCTAGAAGGTCCAGGTTCGTGATCCAGTCTTTTCTGTGTGGAGCCGGTTTTTCTCAGGGTATTCCAGTTTCCTTCCACTGTCCAAAAACATGCAGAAAACTGACCACAGGTGTGAGTGTGAATGGTTGTTTATCTCTGTATCTTTGCCCTGCGGTGGACTGGTGACCTGTCCACTTTTTCCCCTATGTCACCTCCAGATGCGAACCTCATGTGAAGGATAAAGCCGTAGACAGTGAACGCATGTGCGTGATTACCAGGGATCAATAGAAACAAGCTTATCAAGGCACATTTTGGGGCAATACCCTGCAGTTGGACTCCTACGGGGGAAGATACTGAAGATTAGCACGAGCCCTCCTTTCATGGACGTAGTCATGATTTATTTAAAGGCGACATAGAATGCTTGTATCACACATATATGTTAGTTATGGAGGTCTACTTACATATATTAACTTGTTTTCATGGTTAAAAACCTAATCCCTGCAAACGAGCCGATCAAAATATCTCCTCACTGACGCTCTCGTCAGCCGCGCTGTTTCAGACCAAAACCACACCCCCAGAACGTGGACTGTGTTGTGATTGGCCAGCCAACGAGAGCTTTCCTACTGTCCTGTGATTGGCCAGGTACCTGGAAGTGACGTAATAGATAGGCCAGCTCTCAGATACACAGCTCCCCCTCTGGCACGGTGGATGCTCTGCATCTCAGCAGCTACAACGAGAGTAGTTCTTCTTCTTCTGCGGTTGAATGTACGCAACCGGATGTGCCCGGACTAGTGCCCGCACCGGGAGGCGCTACGGTGGTGAGAGGAGTGGTGAGGATTTCTGATGACGACATCAAACTACGGAAGTGCCGATCCGCTTCGCAGAGCCCAGGAAAACAATACAACACTATTTTCTCAGCAGTGGCTGAACTGTTGTTCTGAAACTTTAGGGTTTCATAAACGAGGTAATGACGCAGATACACACACAAACGCAGCGTTAATTGGAGCTTCCGGTCTATGTGGCCTTTAAAGTTGTATCGTAAAAAAACAACTATGTTTTGCTCTGCACTAGCAACAAGCAAAGGGAAATTCATAATATTAGCTAACATGGCTGATATGTAGCCTGTGGTTTGATGGATTTGGGTAAGCGTGTGGGTGAGAGCAGAATCTGTCTGAGGCTCAGAAGCCTGCCAGATGCTTCTGTATCAACACCTCTTTTATCACCTGAAGAGAGTCATCCTGCCAACTATGACAGTAATTCCATCTGAGAGGGCCACACTGACAGAGGTTTCATCCCATCATGGATGAGTGGGACTGACTGAGTGCACATTTCCCTTCTTTTTCCCCCCCGACATGCTTTCTGTGAATTCTTCCCAGTTTAGCTTTTTGTGCCCGACTGTCGGACGATGTTTGGACTTCCTGAATTTATGCATTCATTAAAAAAAGAAGAGCAGCACATTCCTGCAGAGTTGTGTGCCAACCTGCATAACTGTATTTGCACACGGAAGCTTCATTTCACGTTGGCGAAGAAGAGATAAATGGGTCGCCATGATGGAAGGTTATGCCGCCGCCGCCGTAACAAACAAGAACACAATGATTTAAAACAGTGGTGTCAAACCCGCGCCCAAGACCTTCTTTAACCCTGAGAACACTATGTTTAAAAATACTTTTATCCTTTTTTTCGGCACAACCTAGGCAACCTGATGAATTCCTTTTTTTCCATTTTCACCAACTATATAAACACACCTGAGCAAAAAGTAATCAAAATGTTTAGAATTTTCTCAGAATTCTGACTTTAATCTCAGAATTCATGCTGTTTTATTTATTTTTTACATATTAATACGCTTCCATAGTGATGCATACATCATTCCATATTTGAGTTCGACACCGCTGATTTTAAAATCTAAACTGCACATGTAGAATCCTGGTAAAAACACACTGCCTGATGACTTTCTGGCTAAGGTAAACACACTGCCTCATGTTGTTTTACACTTGTCAGATTACACAAACAGCCCCAACGTGAGCCTCATGCTACAATCAGCCGATCGTGTGGCAACACTCAGAATGTATATTGTGTGGAGAATGTGTGCTTTTAATGGCCTCAGGTGTTGAGGTAAGTTGACTTATGCTGTGTTTTGTGGGAAGGATAAATGATGATTTTTTTGTTTGTTTTGGCAGCTGTTCATTACATTTACATGTGCTAAATAAAATGAAGTCAACAAATTCTTTCATTGCATTTTTCCTTATCTGTCTCCTCACTCATGAATGCAGCGTGTGAGTGTGTTTTAGCCATGACTCTTGTCATAACACCATGAGGGGGATTCCTGTCTGTTCTTGTGTGGTGGAAAATCTTTATTTTTTAAGATGATGATGATGATGATGATGATGATGATGATGTGAAGTGAGAAATCAGTCAGTCTTGCAAACAGACAAGGGGACTTTTTTTTTCAGTGAGCATAATCTGCAGACCAAACGTAAACAAACCGAACAAAGGCATCTTTGAAGCCACATTTAGAAAACAACGCTTTATACCATCGCAGGTTAAAATCTATCATATATCTTATGTTGATGAAATTTGAACATTTTCATCCAGATTTACTGTATACACTGTACATATATATGTATATACATGTATATATATACACACACACATATATATATATACACACACATATATACATACACACATATACAGATATATACACACACACATATAAACACACATATACAGATATACACACACACATATAAACACACATATACATATACACACACACACATATATACACACACACATATATATACACACACACATATACATATATACACACATATACATATATACACACACATATACACATATACACATATATATACACACACACATATATATATATATATATATACACACATATATATTTATATATGTATATATTTGATATCAAATCTCCCCGATCACATACCGTTCATATTCCATCATACTTGTGTTCTTATTTTTAAGTGTTTTGGGGAACACCAAAAACAAATCCCTTAACAGCACAACATGCCACAGCAGAGTCCACACAACACTATGACGATTGCACCACGACGAGGAAAAATGTCTTTTGAAATAACAAACACACTTGAAGCCTGCCTCATTACGTGTATGACACTGTGTTTTGTTTCCAAGGCAAGCCTCGACTCTTCAACGTTGCCCATCGCTCAGTCGCCGAAAATTTATCACCCTCATTGAAATCCACTTAGAGCAGACCGTATGCATTCCATAGTTGGTCGACTGTGAGAACCAGGCAGGAATGCCTTGCGCCAGCTGAGAAGATGTCAGGTATGAAGCCACGCCTCCAGTGCTTTTGAACACAAAAAGATGATGCAGATTAATTTGTGCGGTCTTCAAAAGAGCTCCTGGGCACAGCTGTGCTTTGAGCTAATTGCCGATGTTGGCATGCTAACACAGAGACGATGACGACAACACTAACATGGTGATGTTTACCGAGTAAAAGTTCCACAGCGCTTTACACGCGTCTTGCTGTTGACTCAGAGTTTGCCTGTCACCCTTTCAAACGTACATTCATACAGCACCTACCTGTAGATGCAACACTTTTCCTATCACACATCTTTCTTATCTATTCATATTCTGCCAACACAGCTGCACAGAGCAAGTTAGGTTTATGTGTCTTGCCCAGGAACACTTTAACATGAAGACAAGCAGGGATCAAACCCCCCAACCTTCAGGTTAGAAGACTACCAGCTTTACCTATTGAGCCCCAATTGCTTAAGTTTTGCAGGTACAATATATGGTTCCCACAGATCAGTTTCAGACCTCATAGGAAACCATCTAATAGTCTATTAGACAAACAAAAGGTAACCTTACAGTGATGATATAGAAAAGTCATTATACATTATCCTATGGGGATCATCAATGTCTAGAGGTTTTTTTTAAAACCTGCCCAAAAAAATATGAATTCTGTTGAGGTAATAAAGGATGACATGGGGTTGCATTGGTTGGCGCTGTTGCCTCACAACATTGGAGACTTCTTTGGAGGTATGAATGTGAGATTGAATGCTTATTTCTCTCTGTATGTTAACCCTGAGGCCACATGGTTGGTGTCAGCACGCTTGCCTTTGCAGCAAGAAGACCCAGGTTCATGACCCGGTTGGAACAAGGGCCTTTCTGCATGGAGTTTGCAAGTTCACCCAGTGTGTGCGTGGGTTTCCCACAGTCCAAAATCATGCAATATGGGGATAAGGGAAATTGGACACTCTAAATTGTCCCTGTGATGGACTGGCGATCTGTCCAGGGTAAATCGTGCCTTTCGCCCGATGTCAGCTGAGATTGGCACAGCGCTCCCCGCAAACCTTCATGTGGAGGATAAAGGATAAAGTGGCAGAAGATGGATGGGTGGATGCTGACCCTGTGATTGGCTAGTGACCTGATCAGGGTGTAACCTGCAACTCACATATTGTGAGTAAGGATTGGCTCCACCTGTAACCCTAAAGATAAGTGCTATATGGGCTCGTAACTGTAAGGTCGCTGGTGACGGGCCAAGGGCTGGGGTCTCCCCGAACAAGGCACCCAATCACTATGGTGTTTAATAAGAATGGGTTAAACGCAGAGGTCAAAGTCACTACCACTAATTGGTCTGTGTGCAAAAAGTTTCTAATTCTATAGATAATAGATGTTGGTGGGTGAGATATTTGGACCAAAGTGGTAGACCAAGTGACATTGTTTCCCTTAGACTCCATATTTAGCTGACATTGCCATTTCCTTAGCTACGTTTAGATGCGTATAGTTCCAATGTGATTGGAGGAAATATAACTGGGGTGTGGCCTGAGGATCACACTCACCTAAAGACCCACCGGGCTTCTAATCTACACTAAGTACAGAAGAGAGAAACACACACGTTTCCCACATTTAGCCGTGTTTGAAGCTTTGATTAGAGTCTGTCGGATGAACTGCAACAAATCCAGTTGTTTCAGACCACAAAGATCTGCGTTCTCATCATACATCTTTGATATCATTTGAGTCATCATCTCCTGTGGGAACAAGTCTGAAGATAACCCATTCAGGAAGCCCATATTAGAGTCAATGAGGCAGAGGAGAACAAAAACACAGAAAACACAACCCTGCAGGTAAAAGTAATAATGCAAAAAAAAAGAGGGAAGCTTGGGAGTTGTCAAATACGATGTCGTGCAAAAAGAGGAAAAAGGGCAGTGCTACTGGATGTTGATGAAACAGGAAGAACATGCACATATGAATCATAATTTGATGCCGTTGCACTTTCAACAAAGGACAGATAGACATCGATACTGTATTTCTTCATCCAGACCAAACAAAACTGTATCCTGTATCAGAGGTATAGTATCCGGCCAAGGTGTTGGGGAGGGAAGTCAAAGATCTATGGTACAACAAGTTCACTTGATTTGAAAAGTGAAGATTAAAATATGATGATAAAGAAATGTTCCTGGTGCTGGAACTTCAAAGCTTGGTTGAGAGTGATGTACAGTAGATCGCAGTCCAGGTTTTTGACTCTCAGGAACCTTTTGGGGGCCACCCACATCTGTCTTTCACCAAACAAATGTCATCATGGTAGATAAGCACCAAGCCAAAATAAATAAGACTGCGTCACCATGTTTGTTTTCTCATTGTTTTTTTCTCTCTGCGTGTCTCTTTTTGGATGCACAGCGCTTCACTCACTCACAACCTCACAAAGACTCTTGTTGATGTTGTTGGTTTTTATCTACGTGCATTTTCAACGCTGTGTCAGAAGCTGTGCCATCATTTTGCTGTCATGTAAAATAGCAAAAAATTCAATTCATTCATTCATTCATTCATTCATGCAAATTAGGCGGGTTGTCAACCCTTACTGAGATGATCTTGGTTATCTTGGAGCTACTGCCAACAACAGGTAAGTTTAGCTTCGACTCATATGATGTGTTATGCTTTGGTTCGGTACGGTTAGGTACGCATTCTATTGCGTTTCCATTAGGAACAGGACCAAAATAACAGGTCATTTCTTGGTACCCTTCCCTTGGGGTACCAGAGTAATGGTACGATATGGGTGGAGCTAGAGCCAAGACAGTCAGTTGATTGGGCGACACAAAAGCGCCACTCCATTGCGACCAGTGTTTCTTCAATACCTGCAATCATCTCTCATACAATGCTTGACAAAAATCCGGTATTATCAAATGGCAGTAAACACATTATTATGTCACGCACACAAATGTGGTCCTGTCATGATCTATATTGTGAATGCGGTTGCAATAAGATCTGCTAGTCCATGTTCTTCCTCAGCTCCATCCCTGCATCCAAATGTGGTCTCTTGGCTAAACTGCAAAATGGCAGTTCACAAACCAAAGGGTGCTAGAGATGGAGGAAACTGCCACTGTATTTACAGGCACACATTTTCCCTATCAAAGGTAAACCAGGTTTGAGTGGAACTGCTGGATGCTGTGTGACAGCGGCTTACCATGGATGTTTTTTTTTTAACTATGTCCTAATTTAAGGCTCTTCTTTGGGCCAAAACAACGGCACAAACTGACCCTGTTCACACTAGTGTGGTGAAACCACCGATAAAATGCTTACAACTCGTTATTTCAGACTGGTTGGGAAAAGAAAACAGTTCTGCCTTTTGTCAATTACAGCGTTCAGCTTCTGAATCTCTGTACAATCAGGTGTTTTCAGGGTTCTGAGCAGATCTGCATCTGCAGGCTCTGGCCACACTGCAGGCCTTCTCTTGTGAATTGTTGGCTCAGAGCTGCCCTCTGTGTGCATATCTGTGGTTGTGCATGTGCATGTGCTTGTGTGTGTGTGTGGCTTTTGTGTGCATGTGTGTGTCCTTTGCTTGCACCTTACCTTCAACAAAACAGTAAATAAACGTAAATTGAGAGGTACACAATGCAAACAGAGCAGAGGAGAGAGGGAGAATAGACATGATTTAGTCTTCTACACATTTTCCATTAAACAACAGATACTGTATAAAGTCAGTATTCAATGTACATTTCAGAAGTGTCACGTGACTTCTACCTTTCTTTCTTTTTTACACTCAGGATCAAGGAATGTCTCCTGCTCGTCTCTGATCAGCTAAGAGTAAAAGAAAAAAGGACGAGACTTCTTTTTTAAATCAGGCAGAAAGGAATGCACGTGTACCCTCAGCTTCGCCTGGAGGCCTGAGCTTTGCACCAAACATGTTTTTGAAAAGCAGCAAATGAGACTAATAGCACCTACTAGGGGCTCCCACATGCACACGACTGCATCATAACCCGCTGCTGTGGCAGAACTCCAGACTTCTCTCACAGGAGTGATTTTTTAGATTTTATCCGTATAATATACAAATGATGAACACGCGACACACAGCAGAGAAATAAAAGGGTAAACTGAGACATTTTTATCTTTATCCACTTTGCACTCGCTCTAATGTTACTGTCATAAATTACCCCGTCATTAGTTATTCTCTATGGAGATTTGATACTAATCTCACAAAATGCGGAATCTTTTTTTCCAGGCCTGACTTTATAATCCTATAATGATTCTGTCCTTTAATTTTAAAGTCAAAAGCAGTGTTCTCCTCTACCTGTTCCCTGTGTGTGTGAGTGTGTGTGTGAGTGTGGGAACACATGCATACAAGTGGAGGCATGAGTGTGTGTGTCTGTGCACTTTCACTAACACTTCTAACATGTCCGCCTTGTGCTGCTGCTGCTGCTGCTGCTGTTGCTGCTGCTGCTGCTGCGGCGGCTCTTCGTCTATGTGCACGTGTGAAATCCTGACCCACCGCGCGGACGATGCCCACAAATTACACTTCCCGCTGCTTTTTCTGCTGAACTCAGCCCGAACCAAAACATCCAGCGCTCAATAGATCCTCCAGCAGAGTGTTGGAAGTGAGACAGAGGAGAGTTTCCCTGCCGCTGTCTCTAAACGAATGAAAAACCACCTTAATGAAACAAAGAAGTATTTCAAACTCTCATTAAAACGTTCCCAAAATGCCATCCTCCTCATCTGCCGGCTGCTAAATTGTGCCAAAACAAACACACATAGCCAATTAAAAACACACTATATTCATAGGATTAATTGGAATATTGCAAATAACAGGGATCCAACTTCATATCTCATGTTTCTTACGTGGAGTCAGATCAATAACGCCGCCTCTAAATGAGCAAAATCCTTGATGACAAAGGTTGAAAAGCCTCCCCAGCTTAGCCTTAGCCTTAGTAGTGGCACCGTGGGGACACCTAACATAGAATTAAATGCAATTATGAAAAAATGTTTCCAACCAAAGAGATGTGTGTATTCATTTCACACAGCCCCCGGGTGCTGAGAGGATATGGCAGTCCTTTTCATATTGGCAGCTGTTTGATCAGACTAACAGCGCCTCTTTAGCCATAGTGTAGCTGCAGGTCTGATCTAAATATCTCACCAGATTCAAAGGAGACGCCACGTCTCCAACGCACTCCAGGCTCTTTCCATAAACGCCGGTGAATTATTCCACTGAGCAGATTCACTCAGGACACAAAAGGTTTATGAAACGATGTATTGCCCCCGCGGTGTTTTTCAGTGGCCTGATATCTTCAGCAGGGTGTGACATTTTGCCCGTAAGGGCGTCTGATAGCAGCTAGACTGATTGTAAATGATAGTCCTCTCGGTGAATTTGTGTGTAATAACAGGGAAAGTATACAGAGCGGCTCAAGAGCGGGGGAGAAAGAGTTCAGCACAGACAGCGACAGTGAAAGAGGTGTTCACATATAGCTGCCACGGTTCTGTATCTTGTGTTGATCGCGTTTATCAGAGCCATAGTAGATGACTGATAACTGAGGTGTGGTGTTGTGTAAGTGTTTGTGTGTGTGTGTGTGTGTGTGTGTGCTCCTGTACGATGTGAATGACTGCACAACAAAGAGTCTGAATGGATTTAGTCAAAGCTCAAACGCTGATGCAGCTGCATTCCGGGAGATTTATGATGTGAAACACCAAAGGAAAGGAAACAATGATCACATTCACGACATGTCATTTCTACTTTTATCTGAGGAATTTCTTTTTTCTTCTTTCTTTCTCTCTCTCTTTCTTACCATAATGTGTCTTTCTCACTAATAAGATGCAGGTTACGTCCACACATCCTTACACGTGTACTATAATCAGTGTTGTAGTTGAGTCACTAGTGAACTTCAAGGCTGAGTCGATACGCCAATCTGTGTCGTCAACATTTTAGTGAGTTTAAAGACGTTTTACATGAAGCACAAATGACAGCTTCCTCTATTTCAAAAGGATATACATGTAATCATTTGCTCTGACTTCATGCCTTCCATTATCTATCTAACTAAATGTTTCAGTAGATACTGCTGCATCGACACGTTGAAGGCCTTTTTTATTTCCCAAGTTTTATTTTGAAATGTTAACTGTCCACACCTGGACACCTGTTAACTCTCTCTGACTTTTCATCGCAGATGTGGGTGCGTTGTTGTTGTCCTGCTGATATTTTATAGAGCCACGGTTCTCAAACTGTGGTACGAGCTTCCTCTGCTTGTTGCTGTGAAACGTTTTGCTTCAATTAGAAGACGCACAAAACCAACAAAACATAAGAGTTGATCCTTTTCTCCACTCTGCGTCACAGAGGGGAATTGATGTGACAGAACTCAAACCTCATTCTTTTTCATACCTTTGCAGTGACGTTGTTCCAACATGATGAGAATTTCCACTGGAGCTTTGCCTTTTCTTTTTTTCCCTCCACCAACAGCCAGGAAAGTGACTGTGTTTCAGGTGAAGCTCTTTTTTTTCCCCCACTTGTTTGTCACAAGACATTTAGGGGGAACTTTCCCACTGCAACGAGTCCATTATGTGGGCGTGTTCCACGCAGGTCATAAGCGCGTGCATCAGTGACAAGTTAGACAATTAGACAGAAATAATAACAAATCAAGCTGTCATTAAAAACACTATTATATGGAGCATATGCAGGTGAATGCAGTGAGTGACGTGATTTATGCTGATTGCCGCTTGTGTTTGTGAATAAGAACGTTGAGCAGCTGTCAGTCACATAAACCCCCAGATAAACACACAGGCATCAATCTCTCTAACAACAACACTGCCAGCGCTTCAACAGCAGGAACAGTCACAGTGTCACATCTAATCACCAAACACGCAGGATTTGTCCTGTGATATGACTCAAAAGCCTGTGTTCTTTTTCCTTTTTTTTTTTTTTTTATAAATGAAAGACCTGTCAGAAAAAGATTTTGCTGCAGGGGTAAACACAAACAAATGTACATATCCCACAGAAGTTTTAAAGAAGGCTTTATTTTGGAGAGAGAACAGAGGGTTTTTTACCCAGGTGCCGGAGGGGGCAGAGATAAAGAGAGTAATAGTTAGACTGCGGTCACATTGGTATGCAGACAGTCATGAAAGCAGCGCAGTGCCTGTTGCATCTTGCAAAATTCATTTGCTGAATATTGTGAAATTTCACTGCTTAAATTGGGGAGGCCCTCTTTTTTTTTTTTTTTTTTTCTCTTAAATCACAAATCAAGGGATTGCTGCTAAGGTTAGATAAACACTAATGATTTGGATTAGAGATGATCTACTGGGACAGACTCGTCTGCTGGTGCACCGTCATCGCCATTATGTGTCATTATCAATCAAAGGAGCAAAATTTATGTGTAATTATAAGGTCTGAACTGTTCAAATGGCAACATTGGTGAAACGTGGTAAAAACGGTTTGCACACACTCACTGCATACTTTCCTTTTCTATCAATACACTTTCTTTTAGATTTTAAAATAGTGCATAAACTACTGTAAACATGCAAATATTTGATGATGGGATAAAGTAGTCTATAAACTGAGTTGTGTGTAGTAAGAATGGGTAACACGTTCCAAGGAACAGGCAAGGGAGAACCCAAAAGCACTTTACTTTGTCCAACAGTCACTATCAAAACCAGGAAATCAGTCTAAAGACAGGCAAACAGGGTCAGAACAAAAGGCAAGACACAAGACAATCTGGCAGGGGTCGAACGAAAATGGACTAGTATATATACACAGAGGGACTAATGAGCTAATGGACTGCAGGTGAGGGGCTGGGCGGGGAAAAGCAGGTGGGGGAAATGAGTTGATTGCATGGCATGGAGGAAAGGCGGGATCTGAAATGACAGGAGAATTAGTGACAAGACATGGACACAAATTAAAAAGAAAAGCGAAACTAAGAGTGTTAGTGTAACCACGTTACAATGGAATAGGTACATATAAGGTACATATAAGGCTTCCATAGTTGCAAATGAAAACATTTTTTGGGGGGGGATTAGAAAATTATTATTATTTATTTTTTTAAAGAGTTAAAACTTGATGTCACTATTATTTACATAGTATTTAAAACTAGGTCAAACAATAAAATGAAGCCTTGTCTCACATCTGGACATTTATCGCTGATCATACAAAGAGTTAAAAGACGAGCTGAACAGAAAAGGATCATCAAGGTTAAAGTTATTATAATTTATAATTCATTATAACTGAATTACATGCTAATCCGTACAATCAAGTTGCTTTTTTCAATGACACTTTAATCACTATTCCAAATAGTGCAATTTATGATGAGTTCCATTTACATTGTCAGGGTTCATGCTGATTCAGTGTCACACTTTCCTGACTCAAGCTGAGGAGACACTGCAAGAAAACATTTTTTGCCCGATTATACCCACGATTCACAGGTGGGCAGAGTCTGCACCAGTCAGCATTAGTTAGGGACAGTTGGCATGGTTAGTTAGCACAGAAATCAGCAAGTGTGTGAGGGTAAAAGACCAGACTCCATCAAACATGCTTGGTGGGACACAGGACATAGCACCAGAAGACAAACATGACAGGAAGAACTGTCGGTCTTGCAGACACGGTCGCTCTCATGAGAGTTTGATGCGTTCTGTTGGCTTCACTTGGTTTGACAAAATCATGTAGTCCAGTGTTTCCCAAACCTGGTCCTCAGGGACCACTGCCCTGCAAGTTTTAAATGTTGCCCTGCTCCAACACACCGGATTCACAACAGTCCTTATCTTGAGTTTTTAGTTCACGTTTCTGGTTTTCTGTTGTCTTTGCTCCCTGTTTTATTTTGAAGTTTTTCCCTGCATGCACCCAGTCCAGTTCTGCTTCCTGTCCTGTCCTCCCTGATCGTCTGCTCCGCCCTAATGTGTTTCACCTGTGTCTTGTTTGTCACACCTGTGGTTGTTTGATTGTCTCCGCCTCCTGAGTGTATTTAAGTCTGTGTGCCACAGTGTCTGTGTTGGGTCATTTTGGGTTGTTGGTTTACGTGTTAGTTTATGTTTTCATGTGTCACTGCTCCATGTTTGTTTATGTTTTACTCTTTTTGGGTTTTTTTTTTTCAAATCTGTGTTTGGGTCCTCTGATTTTCACACACTCAGCAAGAGTGTTTTCCAGTCTCAATCCTGGTTCAACTGTGTGGAGCATGTTTTATTTGTGTTGGTTTAGGATTTTTCTCATGCAGTGAGGTCATGCAGATTGGGCTTAGGTTAATTTGAGTTAATTCCAGGTCTATGTCCCCACAAAATCATCACATGATAAGCAACATAGATACTGATTATGTATGGGTGAGATATTTAACCCTCAGTGGTGACCATTACTCTTCGTCACTCAACACGTTTGATTGCTGTCTTTTGACAAACTCGAATCCTGCTGCATTTTCAATTTCAATGCTCTGGCGAGAAGGTTTCGGCTAATCTTTATGTAACCACACACCTCCAGGCTCCTCTAAACTGCAGGTTTACGTCGTTTCATCCTGAGGAGGAAGAGATTATGACTTTTACTTTTACTGAGAGGGCAAGGGAAGCACGAGAAAGCACTGCCCAACAAGACACACAAGCAGAATGTTTTACCTGAGAATCACACTAAAGGACAAAATATGAGATATACTTTTGCATCCATGTATCTGCTGTTTGAACAGCCAATGTTTTGCTGATTATTAGATTATAATGGATGGATGGATGGATGGATGGATGGATGGATGGATGGATGGAGGACTACAAACTAAATTATCACTTTCTATTTATTTTGACATCTTATCTCATAGAGCTGGAAAATTTAAAATGACACCTATTTATGGCTCTGTGTCAAAAGTGAGAAAATGTGTTCATATAACTGACATTTTTTGTATTTTACAGCCCTGCCAACCCAATCCAATCCAGCTTTATTTGTAAAGCACTTTAACCAAAGTGAGTGCTGTACAGATTATAAATAAAAGGCATGTGAAGTGATAAGATGCATCGAAAACAGCTAAATTAAATGAAAAGACATAAAAATGTGGATAAAACAAACAATAAACCACAATAAAAACAGATCAAATAAAGTTTAAATAGAAATAGCATTAACAACTTAAACAGTGTCAAAGGCCAATGAAAATAGATGAGTTTTAAGGATTAAAAAAGAGATTAAAAAGTGTATCTTCAATTCTAAGTCAATACAGTATCCATCCCAAAAGTAGAAAACATCATTTGTGATGTCAAAAGTCACACATGCCAAAGATGTCTGGCATTACATTCTGTCAGAAATGGCAGTTAACAAGACAACGCATCATCCTGGCTCCTCTTCCACTGGCCTGGGAACCTGTTGCCAAGGTGTCGACCTGTGATTAAGACTCCAGTAAATCTTCCCACCCAGGGAGCCTCTGAGACGCGTTACACCTCGGGTCAATCCGCTGCTGCAGGGATAAGAGCCACGTTTCCCCCTCTCAATCTGATCCACGGGCCTGAATCTCATGCTCAGAACTCTTATCTGACCTTCTCTCAGGTCAGACTGGAGAAAAAAACAGGGTTCAGTTTGATTTGAACCTGCAGTGCAATCCCATCTTTTCACACAGGTGGAACATTAGGGATTATGGTGCAATATCTGCTCAAGTGTGATGAGATGACACCCAGGTTGAGCTATCATGTGCTTCACATTGACAGGCAACCTTACATACCTTCTCTCATTCTCCTCTTAGGCAAATTCCTCTCTCACTCTTTTTCTCTGTCTTTCGATGTTTCCCAACAACCCCCACACCACACACACACACACACTCTTTTTCCTTTTACACCTATGTGGAGATAAACACAATTATCTCGCTCTGTACATGTTGTACATCTGTATCTAGGGTGTTTCACTTGTACGTTGGTGTACAAGTCAAAGCTGTAATTTATAAATATAATAAAATGTCCATTAGATTAGAACCATATCAGCAATTTACATGACAGTTCACTTGGGAAAGGTGGACATACAACAGCATCATAGCGCTAGTAAAGCGGCATGGCTGCAGATTAAAGCTTCTTTGAAATTGGGTATTGAAGCGATGGGAGTGCAGTGTTTTGGGAGACAGACACTGGGTGCTCGAGATGAGTCAATACTAATAGTTTCGTCTGATAATCACTGGATCGGATATTGCAAAAAAAGCAGAGATGGTAAAAATGTGAGCTTTTAATGTCGTCTTTATGGGAGTAAAAGATTTGGGTAAGAACAATTGGCCGGTTCTGACTAAATGGCATCAGGTCAAATGTATTAACAGCTTAGTATTATATAATATATAAACTAACTGTACTGGACTGAATCAGTATCACTTTGGTGTCACACAAGGAAAATATCAATATCTGCCATGGCCCAAAACAAAGTTTATTTGTGAGCAGTGCAACTATAGTGCTTTTCATCACATTTCATATATTGATAATGATATTGCATTACCTGCAATATCTTTCATCCATTGGTAAAATAATAACACCAGGGTCTTTCATTTTACCTTTTTAGTAAACTCCAAATTCTCAAAATATATCTGTTATCTTCCAATGCTGCTTAAGTGTCATATAATAATGATGATAATAATAATAATAATAATAATAATAATAATAACAATCCATCCATCTTCTACCGCTTTATCCTCTACATGAGGGTCACGGGGGGCGCTGGTGCCAATCTCAGCTGACATATAGGGCGTAAAGTGGCGTACACCCTGGACAGATCACCAGTCCATCACAGGGACACATAGAGACAACCATCCACTCTCACACTCACACCTACGACTCTATTTACAGTGTCCAATTTAGTTCTACAGTATTAAAACTTCCTGTGATGCAGGGAACTGCCCCCACAAACTGACCAGTAACACTGCAGTGCATCATGTGACCCAGCCAGTCTTACTGAGCATCAGGAGGTTGGAGGTGGAGTGTGTGCAGCCTGCAGCCTGCGAGCTACTGTACAAAGTAGTTGAGCCTCATCTAATGATGCATACTTCCCCCCGTTTATGGGAGCCAGAGAAGAAGGAGCTCTAGCCTGTGCTTGTCTGCCGCTGAGAATGCCCATTAACGCTCCTTTCCCCCTCAGGTGATGACCACCTGAGCTATCAAAGACTAGTATGTCTGTAACACCACCACGATCCTCCTCCTCCTCCTCCTCCTCCTCCTCACATCACACTCCATCCTCTTCTCCAACCTCCACCCAAACACATGCTGTACAGTCTACAGGGTTGTTTAAAAATCCAAAAGTGGCATTTTAAGAGCCAATCGGTTTTGTAGAACATCGTCAGTGTCGTCGTTAGATTTACAGTAACACAGGTGCAACTTTCTCATTCACATTACATTACAAGTGATCATTTCAAGTGTTTTTACATATAAATCAAGCTCAAAAGGATCAGTTCTATGAAATTAGTAGTGGAACATACTATAATAACTTGGTTTTGTGAGTTTAATATTTAATTAATATTTGGCCAGTTTTTTCTTTTCATATTTTATCAGATAAATACTTTTTCTTGTCATAATCTGAGGACAGCTGTGTGTTTTTACAGATAATAAGGGTGATTTATTTGTTTTTGACATTCAATTATTAAGGACCTTAAAGCTAACAGATACAGGGAAACTTAAGTTAAGTTAAATTGTTGTTTTGACATAATCTCTGCTGTCTGTTTTGACAGAGCCAAGCTTCTACTACGTGCATCACAAATGCCCATTGTTTGTATAATGTGCCCGTGACGTTGAAAAAGGGTTAAATACCTGTGGTAAACTCTTGGATGAGAAGTGAAATATCTTCAACAAGTCCATGTCTATTTCTACACTTCTGAGGACACAGTCGACTCTGAAGCTTGTCAAGCTGTCAACAATCGCAAAAGAAAAAGAAAAAAAACACACAGACATGCGAGTTTGACATCGTGTTCATTCTTTCATTATTTCTGGGTGAAGTTGATCCTTTCGTGTGCGGTTCCATTGACTTAATTGGCCTCTTGCGATCCTCGCGATCCTCACTGTGCACGGTCTTGTGTTGTCAGGTACAAACATCTCCACTGAAGCCCATCATGTTGTTGTGGTCTGAATGACTTCATCGTCATCATCATCATCATCACTTACCAGTGAATAGAGGGGAAAACGTCACCTATTCATTTTCCTCGCCCAGAGTATCTTTGATGCCGCACATCAAACGGGGAATTAGTTTGACAGCAGCAGAAGACGCAATAATAGTAGGGACAATGAAGTTGATTACAAAGTCTCCTTAACAACCACTTCAATAAAAACATAAAACATGAATGTATAACTGTGTGTCCTTTAATTCTCCTCAAGCCCCTTCTCCTTCATCCAAGACATTTCGGCACTTCCTGTTGTCCTGTTCCTGGTGTCCCTTACCCCCCATAACAGATGTGTGTGTGTGTGTCATAACCCTGTCTCAGATTGGATGCGTGATTCACTGTCCCTGAAACACAGCACCACCTAATCTTGAAGAGCAGATAAAGCTAATTAGGGGAAAGAGACATCCATCACAGCTGCAGGGCTTGTTCTACATTGTACATACCAAGAGTGGCATCTCTGCAGTCACTGGGTGTGTTTGAGAGATCAAGTCAATCACACACACACACACACACACACACGTAGCTATTATTATGAGTTATGTCAGCGGGGAAACGTCTCAGAGCAGAAGAGTACTGAGCTTTATTTTATTTATGATATTTCAGGGAGTAACTGGTTAGCAGTAACTTCTAAACTCGCAAACTGAGAGACGAGCTAAAATTAGAGCAGAATTCATAATCTCTCTTTTTGTTGCGGTGACCTTTAACGGTATAACTCACGCGAGAAAAACAGAAAACTGGCACGCAGCTCTGTCTGGATGTGCAACCTGCATTAATACAACTGTCAGGGAGACACTCACGCCCTTTCCGATGATTACAGGAGGTCACGGAGGGTCATGCACCTCTGACCCAGAGCAGCAGTCTCACTTTATGACGCCTCTTAACTCCTATTTTGTCATATTTTTTTTATAATTTAATCTCTTCAGAATTCACTGCACCTTCTGTCTTTGTTTTTTTTTTAAAAAAGGTTATTGTGTCGTACAAGATACTACTGTTGTCCTGGAGGACTGCCAAATATTTCAGGGCGCAGGGCCGCATTCATCCTCTAGGTGGGGGTGTGACTCTTTGTCTTGCACACACCGACACAGAAAGTGCAGTAAAAAGCTGCTCCAACTGTGTAGTTTACACATAAATATGATATCATAATTTAAACACATGGTAAACGCTTCCATTAGGCGTCGTTAAGTGTGCATGCGTCACAGCGAGAGGTGCTGATGGACGACGATCATGCTCATTTCATGAGCCCAAGGTGTGAGGAGGTATGTAAATGCTTGTATGTTTACGGCGTGACGTGTCCCGACAGGAGTGGATTATTGGATTATATACTTTTACAACTTCACTTGGGGAATTGGGGAACAAGTTTGTCGAGTGGCGAATGCTGAGAAATGATTACAAAACAAATCACACACACTGGTGCAGGTTTGTGCAGCTACTCTTCACGGGACACCAAATTGACCTTTATTCATTTTGGCTAAAGCCTAAATTAAGTGTTAACCCTAAACTTGACCTTGACCAGTTAATGCCTTAACCTGACCCTGAACCCAGGGTTTCTTAAACTCCCTGCTTCAACACACCTGATTCAAATAAACGGGTTGTTATCAATGCTGTGTTGGAGCAGGGAACCATCCTCAGGACCAGGACTGAGAAACCCTGGTGTAATCTAACCACAATTCAATTCTTAACACGAAACCAGTTCCTCGGAAATGAAGTTCTGCTTCATTACGTCCATGAGGACAACTGGTCCTGACAAGGTCAGGGTTTACCCTTCATAACCCTAACCCTCATAGACATAATGCATTCCCGAGCCCCTAACCCTAACCTTCACCATCAGAACTAAATGCCTAACCCTAACCCTAAAACCAGGTCTTAAGTCCCCCCAAAAAGCCCTTTAAAGAAGTGAGGACCAGTCAAAATGTCCTCACTTTGCCAAAATGTCCTCACTCCCTCTGGTTTATACGATTGTTGGTCCTCACAAAGCGACACAAACAACAACACACACACACACAGTCTGGTTTCCATGACTTCAGAGGACATTGCATTGACTTACATTCATTTCTTGGAGACTTACTCTGAGTTTAGTCATAATTATGACTGACGCCTAATCCCAATCCTGATCCTAACCTGATCCTGACCTCAGCCTAACCTTAAAAACATGTCTTCACCTTAAAATGTAGTCATTTACACTTAAAGGACTTGCTTTCTGTCCCCTAATGTTAGTGTGTAGAGAGATTTAGGTCCTCACGACATTAGTAATACCTGCACAACACACACCTCCACAATAATACTCACAAAAACACTCGTCTTTATACACAATATTTTACTAAAATACTTAAGAATTCAGCATAAAAAAATATGATACATCCATCTATGATGTGTGTGTGTGTGTGTGTGTGTGTGTGATTACAGGGATATAAAAAATACACCATAGGCTCTGTAATGGAATCTCTTTAAAAACAACGGCAGACATTTTGTCAGGTGATCGGAAGAAAAGCACAAGTGTAAAAAAGACAAGAAAAGAAAAGAAGAAGAAAATCAAGGTAACGATGGCTGAGTTCCATTTGGCTTCCTCACACTTTCGTTCCTGACGAAGTGAACGGAGCCATCATTAGCGTGATCTGTGACACGTGTGCGTTTCCTGCCAAAACACGCCAAAATGGCTGCTGTGGAAACGTCCTAGTTCTCTTCTTAAATTAATGAATCATCTGATAACAGAACGATGACAGGAGATACATAACATATTCATACTCTCGCCTGGTTAAGATAATAAATATCTTTGATTTCTACACGTTTTTATGATGTTTCGAATGTAAGGAATGTGTTTTCTCAGCCAAGGATATTAACAACTACAATTATCTGCAATTTCAAGTATGAAAGTGGGAAATAAAAAGACAGAAATTATTAAAAAAAAACCAGTCGCAGTGAAAACATAGCAATACATTCATATTACTACTCTACAGCAAAGTGTTTATATTCATTTCAGCCGCACATACAGTAAGTGAGATTAACTAAACGGCAGACAGTGGCATTATCTGGTTTATCTGGTGACATTGTTACAGAGTGGTCTGAAAGAGTCCTGTACTCGGGTCCATAGTGGCCACAGTTTGGCTCCGGCTGTTAAAGCGAGTTGGCCGTGATGAAAACGTAGATCCTGGCCTGGAACGTGGTGAACGTCCCCTGCCTCCACAGCTTCATCTCCACGTTCAGGAGGAAGTCCCTCGGACGCTCCACCTGCCGCTGCAGGTACACGGCGCCCGTGTAGGCGTTCAGCTTGCGGGTGCTGAAGTAGTTCTCCTCGTTGCCGTGCGTGACGCTGACGATGACGTTGTCCCCGGAGTAGGCGGGCGACGGGCCGATGCGGAAGATCTGCGCGGGGATGATGATGTTGGACTGGAAGCTGAGGTAGTAGTAGGTGATTCTCAGCGGCGAGTTTTGACACTCCAGGTAGTTTGGGCAAGTGATCCGCTCACAGCGCCTGCATTTCAAACAATAAGTCATTTAGATTTTAGATTTACTTTACCATGATCATTTTATCTGCATGATCTCCCCGTGTGTGTTTGTGTGTGTGGGTTTACTCTGGGTTCCTTGAGTTTCCTCCCACAGTCCAAAAATATACAGATTTGTTGATTAGGCAAATTGGACACTCTATTTATTGATCATAGGAGTGAGTGTGAGAGTGAATATTTGTTTGTGTCTATGTGGCCCTGTGATGGACTAGAGCTGAAACAATTACTTTATTAATCAATTACTAAATTAATTGTCAACTATTTTGATCATTGATTAATCGCTTTGAAGCTTTTTTCATGATTAAAACAAGATTTCGGATCGTTTTAGCTTCTTAAATGTGAATATTTTCTCAATTTCTTTGCTCCAGAAATCATTAAAAGTGAATCATTTTGGTTTGTGGACAAAACAAGACATTTGAGAACATCATCATTTCCAACATGAACATTTTTGAACGTTTCTGACATTGCATGGACCAAACGATTACTCGATTAATTGAGAAAATAATCAACAGATACTTCAACATTTGCCTGTGAACAAGAAATAAAACATTATGGAAGAAAAATTTCTCCAAAATGAAATTTGTTGAGCAGATACAAACTGAGTGACACCAGAAGTAAAATGACCCATGTAAACGTCCTAATAGCCTAATATTAATCACAAAAAAATCTGGTTGAATATGAGTCATATCATAGATCATATGGCGTTTCTAAAATGATGTCGTTAACAGTGTTTGAGGCAAAGTTGGTCATAGCAGTTTGAGATCATAACTCTGTCCCCTTTACAAGAAATAAAGTTAGTTACTTGGTTAATAGCGCTATAACAGTGCACTGCTATCATGACTAGGTCTCAACCCTTTCTGGTACACTCAGTTCTTGGTCTCAACTTGTCCCTAAAAGTACTTGACTTGGTCTCAATCCCATGAGTTTGAGACCAAAGATGTCCTCATACCACCAAATGTCAACAGATCTGTTCTGGTGCGTCGTTTTAAAGGAACTTAACCCTGACCAGGTGCTCTTTAACTACACAGGTGATGAGGTTTAACCATGTCATAACCAGGAACTGGTTCATCAACCGTTTTCCCGCCAAAAGCAGCAGAAGATGATCAAATGCAACATGTTAACGGAGATGTACAATCAGCTTGGGGGTGGGGGGGGGGTTAATGTATCATCTTGACTCACGTGTCAGACACTTTGCGGTAGTTGGGCGGACAGCTGAGGGACAGGCAGCGGTAACTTCCTTGGATGTTGTAGCAGGTCTCGGCGAGGCTGCAGTTATGGGCCCCTGTGGTGCACTCGTCCATATCTGAAACACACAAGTGTCGCTTTACTACCTGGAGAGGAGGAGACGATGCGTCTGTCGCAATAGTGGTCCCACAGGGACTAGAACTTTTTTTTAACCCGAGTAAAAAAATGAAAATGACTGAGACGAGATTTTCTTTGGGCCAATAAAGTTTTATAGTCTGTGTAATTACTGCGCGTCTGTAAAAGAACCAATTATATTTAACTGAGCACGATTACTATTCTCTCTATGTGAAGTTAAATCTCTGTTTGTTTGTTTTTAAACCAGAGCTCACTTAGGTACATTCTCCAGAGGGCGTCTGTGTGTGTGTGTGTGTGTGTGTGTGTTCACCTCGGCAAGAGCGTCCATTCGGCGACATGGTGTAGCCAGATTCTGGACATTCACACTGGTAGCTGCCAGGAGCGTTCACACACTTGTACGTGCAGAGGTGGCCGATGCTCTGGGTGCACTCGTCGATGTCTGGGAAGGAAAAAGGAAGGAAGGAAGAGAATCCTGTAAAACAAACTCAGGAACACGTTATGTGACGCGTGACGGAGCAAACCACACACCGTCGCAGGTGTGCCCGTCCTCCCTGAGGTAGTAGCCCTGTCTGCAGTAGCACTGGTACGAGCCGTAGACGTTGGCACACTCCTGACCGCACGGGTTGGTCAGACACTCGTTCACATCTGGAGAGGAAAAGGTTAAGAGCTCGTCAGTGTCACGGCTCATCGGGTTTTCACTGGTTTCAAACTGACACATAAACAACATGTTGTTATTAAGACAATTATTTTTTATTTTACTGGTTTAAGCTCCGGGGCATGGCATGATACGCGGTTTGATACGGTCGTGCATCTTGGGCAACAAGTCAAGGAACTTGCAATATTCACGCACACACACACACACACTCACACGCAAGCCTGGTTAAAGGGGGTGGAGTGGCTCAGTGGTTAAGACACCATCAGGGTCGCAATGGTTGCAAGTTTGACTCCACCCCTGGCTGATTGTACTCAATTCCATTGTAAGTCGCTTTGGATAAAAGCGTCTGCTAAATGACATGTAATGTAATAATGTAAAAAGAAAACACACTCACACCCACAGGCATATTTTTCATGTGCAAATTCAGAAAAAATACAATGACATGCATCAACACGCTCACATGGGACACACACACACACACACCTTCACAGGTCTTGCCATCACTGGATAAGCGGAAGCCCGGGGTGCATGAGCACTGATAGGAGCCCAGAGTGTTCTCGCAGGTCTGAGCACACAGTCGACTCGGGTAACGCCAACACTCGTTTATATCTGAGAGGAAGAAACAGCGTCGTTACATCTCTGTGTCTGACATTGTCCAACAAGTGCACGTGTGTGTGTTTTTCTGTTGGTTGTTGTTTTTTTTACCCTCTCCAAGGGTCGGAGTATAGAACGTAGATTAAGTGAATCCAAATGAGGCAAAACTGTCATTCGTGAATGTGTGATATACTAATAAAATTGATCTGATTTAGGTTTGTGTGTGTGTGTGTGCGTGTGTGTGTGTGCGTGCCTGTGCATGTCTACGAGAGCGAGAGCGATGTGAGCGGAGCAGCTGCCTGCTGATAGTCTAAACACTTGAGTGGAGTCCATTATTATGAGAGTCACAACACAGTGAATCACAAACACAGGGAGCAGCGGCAAGAGCGGCAGGAGCAAGAGCGGCAGGAGCAAGAGCGGCAGGAACAGGGCTCTCTGCTGCAGGAGTGTGTGATTGGTGGCCCTGCATTTCAGCAGCAGCAGCAGCTCTCACGCCACAGAATAACAAACAGGAGAGAGTGGGCAGACAAAGACGAGTGGTGTCTGTACAGTGAGTGAGTTAAAGTGAGGAAAGTGACGACACCAGGGGCCAAAGGAATGACGTGCAAGGCAGAGAGGAGCAACGATAAAGGAACAAAAGGAAACTAAATCTCTCATTTCTGAGATTCACAGAAATGTTTGCAATCTAATGCATAATATTCACAATTTCAATTGAAAACTAAATCAATTTACATTATTTGGGGACGTCACATCGTCTCAAAGAGGTGGATTTTTCTACAGCAGCCCAAATGGACCAAAATAATGTATTTCTCATGACCCCTGAGTTACTCCAGGATCTTTTTGTTGTTGTGTTGTTCTTTGTGTATTTAACCATTGGATTTTAGTTTCTTTTCTTTCTTGTTTTCCTTGTGTCTTGTTAAGTTTCCTCTTTTATTGTGTAGTTCTTGCATGTACATGTAACTTGTTCAGTTTACACTATTTGAACATCTGTTTTTGAAACCTCGAGATTTGCCATTTTCTAAACTGGCGATTCACAGACGTCGCCTGCAACCAGGAAACCAGCACACGGGTGTTGTACTGGCAAATGTGCGACGGGAGTATTAGGGCCACACATTTTTTGCCCTGAAGTGATTCATCTCGACACGTTGAGATTAAACTCGAAATTTTCGAGAATAATGTTTGAATGTCATGTTAAGATTTAAAAGTCCAGGGTACCGCAGCTCTCGTGGATGGACGACAAATGACTTGATTTCTTCGTCACTAAAGAGAGAGAGACTTTACATCATTGATATTTTACCACTTCCAGTCAAGAGAAGAGTTTCAGCAAGTCAGAACTGGACTCTTTCATGTGTTTTAAATGTGTAACTGTGGAATGTTTCGTATTTGCTATATCTTGGCCAAGACACTCTTGAAAAAGAGGTTCTTGAGATTGTTTGTTTTTCTTCATGCGTCGTACAAATGTCTCACTAAATCAACCTTTTTTTCCTCAGTTCACAAAGTTGACATCATGTGCTGTTGGAGAGCATCAAGGAAAATGTTTAAAAACGTTATGAATCAGATGAGAAGTGGGCTGAACACACTTCCACTCAAACAGAGTTCTATTTACAACCAGCAAAGTCGCCCCCCGGTGGCTATTCAATGAATTGGCGAACTCAGCCTGCAAAGTGAAATACGCGGTCCATGTTTGAAGGCCACCGTAGTTCCCTGATGCGTTCCTGTAAGAGTTTTTAGACTCACTGACATGAATCCTGACATCACTGGACCTTTACTGTGGCTAATGTACTGACATACCTGCACACGTCCTCCTGAACGAGTCGTACTGATATCCTGTTTGACATTCACAGCGATACGAGCCGGGCAGATTGTGGCACAGCTGTCCCTCTCCACATCGATGCAGATTACTCTGACACTCGTCCACATCTACAAGACACACACATGGATGATAAAGACAAGGAGGGAGGGAGGGAGGGAGGGAACGGAGAAATCAATAAAACTGACAGTGATAAACAGACGTTATTTGTTCACGTCATCGTACCGACACAGCGGGCTCCGTCAGGGCTGGCGTGATAGCCGCGGCTGCATATTATCTGTCTCTGGCACACGTAGGACCCTGCTGTGTTGATGCAGGTGAATCCTGTGCTGCACGGCTGGACCAAAGCACCGCACTCATCGATGTCTGGTGCAGACACACAGAGAGAAGGAGGGAGGCCGTGAGATAAAGGTGAAGAAAGACACAAGAAGAGCATGAGACACCAGAGGGCAGCTCTCTCTCTCTCTCTCTCTCTCTCTCTCTCTCTCCCTCTCATATCAAAGCAAACTCACATCACACAGACGGATAACTTTGTTGTGCGTGTGTGTGTGTGTGTGTGACATTTTCTCCATTTTCCCCATTTCTCAGAGCATTTCTCCGACACTGCTTTTACAGTGGTGTCGGCTGCCTCGACATGCCCCAGTTCCTGCCCCTGGGGGCTAATTCCATAGCATCAGTTTGTACTGGAAGAGGACAGAGAATTGGCTTTTATCCACCCCTCTGCAGCCCCTAACAGAAACCTCTCTGATCTCCTGTCTGTGTGGCATTTAACCCCTCGGTCACTGCAGCGCTGCTCATTCACCTGCACACTGCCACCACACACACACACACACACACACACACACACACTGATTCACCTGCGGGGGGAAAGATGTTAAAAAAAATAAAGGAATTGAAACGAAAAACAAAAATTCTGACTGTGATGCAAAACATTGCAACTTGTTGATCCTCATCTCCAGTGTATTTTCCCTTTGTTAGATTGTTGTTTGTGTATTAATATATTTAATCAGCTTCTTGTACCATAGAAAGTCTTTAAGTGTGAACAAGGGCCTTTCTACATGGAGTTTGCATGTTCTCCCTGTGTGTGTGTGTGTGTGTGTGTGTGTGGGGGGGTTTTCTCTAGGTTCTCCGGTTTCCTCCCACAGTCCAGAAACATTCAATATAGGGATTAGGTAGATTAGACACTCTAAATTGACTGTAGGTGTGAGAGTGAATGGTTGTTTGCCCTGTGATGGACCGGTGAACTGTCCAGGGTGTCCAGCTGAGATCCACCCAAATATAATAAATCTGGAGCCGCAAAAACACTATTTGATCTATAAAATGAAGACGACATCATGTCATGAGTTTTATATATTGATATAAAAGAACTAAAGTTTGTTGCATTTGTAAAATGTAAGAAATACAAGAAGAAAACTGCTGTTCTTCTTGCTGAAATCAGACAGAGAGACAGACAGACAGACAGACAGATACCTATACAGTTGCCCTGTGTGTCCGGCGTGTAGCCCGCAGGACAGCGGGTTCTGGGGTTGCACCTGAACGAGCCCTCAGTGTTCACACACTCGAAGCCGAAGCCACAGTTATGGCTCATGTGCACACACTCGTTTATATCTGCGGGAGAACACAAACAAATGTGCTGATGAGCGCGCGCGGGGGGGAGGGAGGGAGGGAGGGAGGCGATTAACTGCGAATACAGCACAAAGCAAACATTATTATTTTCACTCCAATAATGCACCCCTGTGTAATGCCGCACTTTGCCACTGGATGGCACTGTGGTCAAATGGCAGATGTTTGGGGCCTCTCACTCCCTTGTTCTGCTTCTCCTGAAGCTGTAAATGCTCCAGAGCTTAATTAAGAGTATGCCATGTTAATCAGAACGGCCTGAGCGACACTTTTTTGTTTTCAACTAAATGAGCAAATTTAAAGCCTTTCAGTGCGACCGTGTAACAAAACAATCCAGTCTATTCCCCCAGAGTCGTGTCACACCTGTCTACTAATGGATTCACCACCTTTTTTATTGCTTCTACGGCTAAAAAAAGAACACAGCACGTGTGTTTGTGTGAGCACGTTGTGTTCTCAAGAACATTTGCAGCTTTTGCACCACGATAATTGCCCTTCAGAGCCCCGCGCGTAAAGGAAAGGTCTCTAAACTGCAGAGAGTGATTGAGCATCTTGCTCCTGACACAAGCCTGGCAGAGGCGGCGAGAGCTGAGTGAGCCCAACACCTGACGGAGGGAGGGAGGAAGAGGGAGGAAGAGGGAGGAAGAGGGAAGCCAGGGAGAGAGGGATAAATGTGTGAGAGATTGACTGCCGGTGAAGGCAACAAGTTCAGGGACCAGCAGAGGTCAAAGAGTTAATAGACTGTGAGAATTTAAAACCTTTCACCCTGGGCTGTTTTTAACCCAGATTTCACGGCTCTTTTATTTCCGGGAAGGTTTATGGGGTTTTTCCTCTTTGTATACGCAGCATGTATGTTCTTCACTACAGTCACAGTAATCACCATTAAACCAAAGGGGCTGATTGATTGATTGAGTCTGTCCCTCCTGCTTTTGTCTCTTTTGTTAATGGTGTAATTTGGATGACGTAAAACGGGAAGGACGTTTCTGACTGTGATGCATTTTCCTTCACGTAAATCTTTGTCCTCCATAAAAAGGGTTTCCTGAGTCGTCCATTAAAGGTCCGGTGTGTACAAATGAGTGACATCTAGTGGTGAGACTGTGAATTGACAGAGCAGCTGCTGTAGAACTGTGGCCTTCATGAAGCAAAGTAAAAGGCTCATTCTCAGGCTACGGAACATGAAACAACTTTTATTTTAAAGCCAAAAACAAACCAACATTGTGTTTTATTCAACTTCTGCCAACAAACCCATCATCCAGACTAATGGTTGATATACATACAACAACATTAACTGCTTTGTTTTATACTTTTAACACATGATGCAAATACTCAGTGAAAATGGTACTTTTTTTTATATGTCATATGTCGTTGGTGTGATGGGATTATGCTGGAGTGAGGATTAAAAGTAGGTTTGTGTCCAGCTCTATCACTCTCTATTCAAATTATTTATATATGTATATGTGTGTATATATATACATATATATGTATATGTATATATGTATATGTGTGTGTGTGTATATATAAAAATATATATATATATAAGCTTGTGTGATGTTTTAATTACAGTTGTCCACATTATTATTCACTTACCTTTAGATTTATTGCCCTGTTCTTGATACTAATGTGTTTTTTTTATTATTATTATTGTTAAGTGGACATTGTTTCATATCAAAACAAACACTTTTAATTTGAAATTCTGTGAAATATCATCATGGATATCTTTATTGCGATGCCACGATGACATATTGTGTAATCACTTTAAGATTATATTGCTCACTTGCTACTGAGCAGTTGTTTTTTTTCTCCACTTGTTCTCTAGAGTGGCCTCATCGTCACCAAACTAGATGCCTTATAAATACAAATATATAATTTATATTCAGATGGCGGCTCCAGGACCACATGCAGCCAATAACCGACTTCATAGTGGCTCAGCCTGTGGTTCCACCAGAAATAACTGAAGAAGAACAAGAAGCACTTTTCACTGTCCCTTGAGATTCCTACATCAATTCCTACCATAGTGTTAGTTCTTTTGTATTCTGTTATTTGAGGTTTGTGGGTCGTATTTTTGTCTTATTTCAAAGAGAAATACCTTCTTGATTTTATGGCACTTTATGCACCTGAGATGACTAAGATGCATTTATTTTCTTATTTTAAAATAGTTACGGCTAATACTGTGTACTTTATTTACGCACTGTGAGGTGTGGGAAGGACAGGTACGACCAAAACAACTTTATTGCTACTTCTTTTGTCATCACCTGCTGCTGATAACGTCTGGCCCAGCTAATTTCTTGGTTTGAAAATGTGGCCCAGCTAAGTTTGTAATTGAAGATACGCAGTACGGATGGATGGAAGTGCATTACTGTGTTAAGAAGACAGTGGATATTAAGTTTTCTTGTCCGTTCATTCTATTTCAATGATTGAGAGGAAGAAAGTCCAGTTTCATTCAGGAGAGGAGGCAGAATTGAAAGTTTCATTCCATTTTCTCTAAGTGAACCATGAGTAGGACTGGTTTTCTCTCACTCTCTCTCACCACTGAAGTGGCAGCTGTTTGGAGGCGAAACATATTTTCTTGTTAAACTCTCATTTTGCCCTGATTGAACAGTCTTTAACTTCACAAGGAGCTGCAAATGAGCCGGCTCTCCTCTCCTCCGAGCCCGGAGAGAAGCTCATCTGCAGCGGGAGACAGCGACTCCGCGTCGCGGGGGATTCTTCTTCCCGAGCCCTGCCGCTGCTTTATGAATGAGGCTTAGAGCAGCAATTTATGGTGCATGGAAATAATGAGATGTATCGGGAGGTAGTTGGGCGCCACCTACGATGGCACGCCAGGCTGCTCCACACACTGAGAGATAACGGCAAGTAAACATCGTGGAAGAAGCTCTCAGGAGTCACATTCTCTCATATTCCCCCCCCGAGTGTGCTCACATGTGAAATTACATAATCACTGGATGTGAAGAAGAAAAAGATCTCATTATTTAATACTTAGAGGTGGAAGCATTAAAGTGTGCTGCTTTCTTATATCATGAACATGCAGGAAAACAATGCTGTGGCTGTATGAGGTGCTGATGCATAGACAGTGCTGACTTCGCCGTGTATCATACTAGGATAAACACATTTAAGCCATTTAAACAAAAGGCTCACCTAATGCAGATCTAGCCCTGCTTAAATGAATGATATCTACTGCTTTTTAATAAATATCTAACCGCAATTAATTTTGTCTGAAATTGCAATAGAGGAAATGTTCATTTTAACATAATTGTTCACATTTTCGGGGGGTAAAACCCATTTTAAAATGACTACTGTGTGTGCAAATACGTGCTAAACAAAGATATTTGGTTCAGTCTGTAGGTCAGGACAATATTTAATCTAATAATTGTATTTCAATATGCTTTTAAGCTTTAATAAATCTTGAGCTGCAGTGAGCCACATTTCGATTTATTGTTCAGGCCTACTTCTCACACCAAAGTCTGATGAGAAACAAACAACAATTTTACATCATAGAAACAGGAGTTGTTGCTCCACTTCTGCCCCCATCAGTACATTTAAATTTGTTCTTATGTTACTTAGGTTTTTTAAAGATGAGCAGCTCCTGTGTCCCCATGAGCTAAGAGCAGGAAAATTCTTCTTAAGAAATCATTGACCACTTTAGTTAAGTGGTTAAAATATGCTTTTCCATGTGTCACTGACAGCCGTGGAGTTTTAGGCCGTGAGTGTGTGTCAGTGCCTGCGTCCAGCCTCACTCCATCACTCTCAGGCTGCCTATCGCCGATGAGGTGAGACTTACCTTCACAGACGTCGTCGTTGATGTGGTATCCCGCGGGACAGGCGATCGGCCTCTGACAGATGAAACTCCCCGCGTTGTTCACACAGCGCTCGTCCAACTGGCAGGCGTGCGCGGACAGACACTCGTTTACGTCTGCAGCGTCACAAAAAGAGTCAGTGAGGTGAGGATGGAGAAATAAAGACAGCAAAGTCAGCAGTTATGGTCAGACTGAGGAGACACAGGACAGACTTTCTGTGAAGTCTGTGAAGCACAGTGAGCTGCTCTCTGTGTCACTGCCTCAGTTTGATACTGTCAAGCCGGAGACAGACCAGCGGTTATGGCTTCACGTAAAGATCTATCCCCCGGGCGACGGCTTTAACACAGAGAGGAGCGCTCCATCGGCCTCGCGATGAAAACACACAGCGCTCTGCCATTCTGAGTGCAGTGTCCAGTCAGTGAGATGTATATCGTCATAATAATCCTCAGTTTAAGAGTTTTTCCAGTATGTTTCTGTGAGTGAAGAGGATTTAGGCTGTATCTGCAAAATCTACAAGCACTGATGAGAGAACGAGGCAGATCAGTAGCCGACGCTCTTGCCAAGAAAGTCTCCTCAACTGGGACCAAACTCTTTCTGGCTGAGGAAGAATCATGAAACGAGGGCTGATGTTTCACATCACGTCACCAATTTTTTTGTTTTCTGGATTAGAACAAGATTTTTTTGTTTTTTTTTTGTTTGTTTCTTACCTTCACAGGAACGTCCGTCCGCCCTGAGGGAGAATCCTGTCGAGCAGGAGCAATGTGGCCTTCCGCCCACTGGGGTGCACTGTTGCTCGCAGGGGCCGTTTCCTAAAGACAATACATGGCAGCGTGAGGTCAAACATGATCTACTGTAAAAAGTTCTCCACACACCAGAGGAGAGAGAGCTCTGTGGAGACAGAACGCTCTATCCACTGCCGTTGCCATTCGCTCATTTCCCCCTTTTTTTCCAGGTTGATCCTTAACCTGGGTTATATTGTGTTTCCTCCATGTTGGCCCTCCACCCTGGTGTCATAGAAACGGAACAAGAGAAACAAAAGCGTGACCCTCTGATACCATCTCGCTGTTTTTGACATTTACAGCGCAACAGTATTGTATGGAAATTGTCAGCGTGAAATAATAAAATGCCACTCAGTCGCAATCTGTGACTTCCTGCACAGAGATTAGACATTAAAGGGATAGTTAGATAGTTCAGGGGTTGTATAACGCACTTACTGTACAAAATTCACAACTCTGTTATTTGTATTTCTACCAACTTTTACTTTTACTCCACTATATTTCCTCCAACTATCTTTGTTACTTGTTACTAACAAATTAAATCAGAAGCAGAAGAGTTGGTTATTATGGTCTGTATTTATATAGAGCTTTTCTAGTCTCGATGAGCAGCTTTACACAACACTTTTCACCCATTCACGCGCTTCAATGTGTCTCAAGGACACATAGACTAACAGAGCCAGGAATTGAACCCACAACCTTCCAGTTGGAAGACAATCCTAACTCTACCTCGTGTACAATTTATATTATAAAATTATTTTTGATACTTAAATGTCATATACTTTAAGACTTTTACTTAAGTAATATTATAAAATGTGACTTCAAGTAATTTTCTGGTAAAGATACTTGTACTTTTACTCAAGTATAATTTGAAGGTACTTTACACAACACTGACACAGTGTATGATATAAAAGTGTCTTCACAGGTGTGGACAAAAACAGCAGAAAAAAAAAAAGACTATTAAAGCCTCTTAACAAAAGGCTCACCTAATAAAATCTAAGCTTCAGTGCACGCTATCTAAATAGAAAAAAATACCGTTTGACAACTTTTTCTTATTGGAAAAATGAAGCTTGTGTCACTTTGTAACCTCAGTATCGTCCTGCACCAGAATACAATGACACAAACAGTGATTTTGGTTGGTCCACAGCTGCAGACCAGCAAATTAAAAAACACTAACGTATTCTTAAAGGTCCCCTGTGTGACATTTAGAAGGGTTTATTGGCAGAAGTTGAACATATGACCCTTTGTAAATAAGTGTGTGATCCCTTCAAAATAAATCAAAAAACGTTTGATTTTATAGGCACTCTGCTACGGGGCGGCCGCCATCTTGTGCCAACATGTTTGAAACGGCAGCGCAGACTGACATGTGTTCTGCATTTTGAAGAGGAAGCTTAGAGTTCAAACGAATGCGAAAACCAGATGCATAGACCCACCAAAAGAGACAGAGTTATTGAATAATGTGCTTCTGTAGTCACCTCCCAAACTATCTCTGTTATGGGATGAGTAAAACATGCTGGATGTGGGAGTTTTCAGCCTCTCTCTCACTCTCTCTCTCCCCTCATTATGTGTTTCTGACCTTCACACGGGTTGATTGGGACAGTGGCCTCGGAGGGAGGTGGTGGGGGCGAGGTGGACTCCACCGTTGCTCCTCTGTCATCCTCCTCCTCCTCCTCCTCCTTCAGTCTGTTCTCCTCGTCCATCATCTCTGCACAAACATTTAATCACAGCGACGGAATTAAAGTGTAATCCAGACTTTCACCTCTGCATCCTCCTTTAGCATCGGTGTCATGATCTCGATCATCGAGTTCCCAACTCCCAACGTTCTTAACGAGATTGGGATTAAGTTTAAAAATGTAATGAAACAAATGCGAAAGAATTAGGTGCATCATAAGATCAATGGGGCAAATTAAATTCCTCCTGTGCTTTTCTGATTAAAAAGCTGATTTTTTGAAAAGTCAAATCTGCAGTACTTGCAAGTTTGATATAGCAGTTTAAAATACTGCATAAGATTTGTAATTATTTTTAATCATTAGTTGCTGTCCATGTATTGGCGTAAGAAAAACTAATGTATGACCTTGAGGATATTCAAGTGAAGCAACATTTGCCTTGGACTCAAAATCAATTTGAGTTCAAAGCACACGAACACACCGAGGTCCCAGCAACGGGATCCTCCGTGAAACACATGAACAAGCCCTGCTGCTTCATCCAAAAGGTGTAACAGCTGAAGGTGAGACAGGAACAAAAAAAAAAAAAACACTGCCTGCAGAAAAACATTTGCTTTTATTAGAGAAGCGAGTCTCATCACTGTAATTTGCAGAGAACTCTGACATTAGTAATCCTGTCGAGACAAGCTCGTGTTGGCAAATACGCGGCGTTGATTAAAAATCTGTGCTGCACAAAAAAAAGAAGTCACGCAGTTAAACCTGTAAACAAATCTATACGGAAAGTGTACGTTGTTTTTTATTTATTTGTGTACGACTTTGAAACTGAGAGATATGTTGATATTGAGAATATGTGGGCATTGCTGTCACTCCAGGAAGAGGATGTTAGTGTGCGATTAGAATAACTATTATTAGGCAGTATCAGGCCTCGCAGACAGGAAGGAACTCAAAGAGAGCAGGAAAATAATACACTGCAAATGTGGAGACAAATTACGACAAATGGGGTCTTCCTGACAGGAACGCAGATTATAAATCACGTTTCAAAGGCCGAGTGGCACGGAGCGTTTGCCTTTCCTGCCTCCTGTGGAAATACCTGTTAGCACTTAGTCACAGAATGATGATTGGTGGTCTTTGGCCGCTACCTTGTGCACAAGTGAAAGCGTCGTCTTGCAGCACGTATCCCGGGAAGCACTCGCAGCGGAAGGAGCCCGGCGTGTTGACACATCTGTGGTGGCAGATGGTGCCCTCGTATATCAGGCACTCGTCCATGTCCTCCACCTCAACGGGACCCTCCACGGTGTTCTCGCCTTCCCTCTCTTCCCCGATGGTGAACGCCTCTTTAGGGTACGGAGTGTCTGACACTGCAAGCGCCGGGGGGAATAAAACACGACGTGAGGGCAGGAAATAAAAAAAAACCTTCAGACAGTTTCTCACCCTGAAGGAAAACACATTTTTATACGTAGTAATTACACAGAGGATACAATGGCGACAGTGATTAGGATGACTTCTTTGCTTGTTTGTTTTCCTGATTGTGATTTGTACAGAGATAAGTGCATATAATCAAATGCTGCCGTTCACCACATCATTCACAAAGAAAAAACACTGTCAGAATCTTGGCCGTGTCTTCCTCTCATCTTCTTGTGTTTTTTCCCCTCCCCTGTGGTGTACGTGTGTGTGTGTGAGTGTGTGTGTGTGTGAGTGACAGGTACACCGTGGAGGCGTGGCTGACGCCGTGCTGCAACCCTGAGACTCATTCACGATCAACACCTGCTGCATATATAACCATCACATCCACTCAGTCTCATCACTTTACCTCCTGGGGTCAGGCCTGCATCTCATTGACTTTTATCCTCCGCTTTATCCTCCACCCGAGGGTCGCGGGGACACACACACACACACACGGGGAGAACATGCAAACTCCATGCAGGAAGGCCCAAAATAAAATGTTTGTATGCAAATGACACACGTTTCAGGTGCAGTCGTGCTTAAAGCGTATTTTTAAAGTGTGATTGTATGAGGTACTGACACAAAGTCGGCCCTGGCGGTGCTGAGCATGCGCTCCTGCATCCAGAACCAGATTGAGACACAGATGCTTGTGCTTAGTGAAACACTGGCTGCCCGTGGCGACACAAAAACTGATTTTTGCCACTTAAAAATAAGGCTCCCCAAATAAAAATTGACATTAACTGAAGTTTGCAATGTCGTACGCAGTCTTTTTAAACTGCTCACTCTCCCACAACAGAGAGTTCTTCCTCCATTAAGAAATAAGCTCGTAAGCTTCGTTCCTACCCTCACCTATGGTTATGTGATGGATCATGACAAAAAGAACGAGATCTCGGGTACAAGCGACGGAAATAGAGATAGGGTAAGAAGCTGAGCCATTCAGGAAGGACTCGGAGTAGAACCTCTGCTCCTTTGCGTGGAAAGAAGCCAGTTGAGGAGGTTCAAGCACCTGGTAAGGATGACACCAGGGCATCTCCAACTAGGAGGAGGAGACCTAGAGGCAGACCAAGGACTAGATGGAGAGATTATATCTCATCACTGGTCTGGGAGCACCTTGGGAACCCAGAATCAGAGCTGGACGATGTTTGCCAGGGAAAGAGAAGTCTGATCACCCCTGCTCGAGCTAAAACTAGAAGCTGGTGGGGACACAGGAGCTGCTGGTCTATCGCAGCGTCATTTGGGGTCAAGTTTGTGTCAATGAAGGCAGCAGTTATGGGAAATCACTGATTTTATCCACAGGCTTTGGTTGTGAGTAATGAGCAGGATACAGAGTGACACAAACAGTTTTAAAACAATATTTTTTTTCTTGTTGGCCATGTCTGCAGTGTCTGAAGTTGGTTCCTGGTAAAAGAATGTGTCAGGACTCACTGAGTGTCATACAACCACATATCAAAAACCGGCCAGCAGAAGATGCGAGTACGGATGCCTCTCGTCTATAGAGGGTTGGCTCATAACTTGGTGTTGCTAGTGGAGCGTTAAAATGATTCCAGTTTGTCACGTTGTAGGTGCCAGACTTCAAACAACTGAGTGCTTAACAGAGAGAGAACTGAATGTAACTCCAGGCAGACGAGCATTAGATTTCCTCTGAAAAACAGTCGAGGGCTGAACTTTGCTTCCTTTTAAGATCTAGTATAAAGAAAATTGATTGCCCTTGGTTTAAATCAGTACATTTCCTTGGCGGTGCACTGGAGTGTGTTACCCCCCCCCCCCCCCCCTGCACCCCCCCCCCCCCCCCCCCCCGGCCCAACAACATCCCCTTCCTTGGCACAAAAGCATGCATTTGCAGATTGTGTATTCATGTCTGTGAACATTTGTTGACAATACCTTTTTTCGGCGGTGGACTGGAATCCTGGGTGGGCTTCTCTCGGACAGTGTGCCAGCCATTTTGATTCCCGGCCAGCTCCTCCTCCTCCACCTCCTCCTCCTCCTCCTCCTCCTCCTCCTCCGCCTTGCAGCAGTTTAGAAAGACATGTCTGCAGTGGAAGCCCAGGTAGTGGTGAGCTGCACAGTGATGTCCCTCTCTGCGGAACTGCAGCCCCAGTGAACAGCAGCCGCAGCACTCCTGCAGATCACACGAGTCCGTCTTTACCTCATACATCATATTTGATATACAGCACATGTGAAATTTCATCTTATTTTTCTGTTTAACAGTGTTTGTAATTTTTCCCTAAAGAGATTTAAAGCCACAATTAGCTGGTTTTCTTTTTTTTTACTCAGGATCTGACATTTATCACTATTGACTGATTTTGAACTCCTTACTGTACGCTGAAAACCTTTTTACACAACAATGCTCTAATTATGGCTCTTTTTCTGATGTCTAAAATGTGGACAGACGCCTCCTCCGCTCACACCTTCCCGCTCTGTTTCCCTGCGGCTCTCTTAGCGAGACCCTCCTTCACAGTACACGAGGCACGGTGAAACATAAAACTGAGGTAATGGCCGCTGTGATGTAGCGTGGCCGTAGTTGGCATAGTGTTACAGCGTCTACGAGGGGTTTCCACAGAAAGGTGGTGAAAGCCAATATTTAACAGCTGCACTGCGGCACGGTGTCATGAAGGAGCCCGTACACATGAAGGGCCTCCCGGTGGGTGAGCGAGTATCCCTCGGCGAGCGGGTCAGGTGACAAATTAGTGGCTTTTTGAGTCGTGACAATCGCTCACTGCCGCTCTGCCTCTGCTTCACCACATCACATTTATTAGTTCATGTTTCACGGAAGTCTGCCTTGAACACGGTGGAGCATCAGGACTGTGGGAATCTTATCTTGTAACTGGGCTTAAATGATTTTGTCTAAATTAAATAATGTAATTAAACAGCTGCAATCCTCTGAGGAGGCACGTATGGAATAAAGTCAGTCAAACGCGACAGCACGACCTACACATGACGTGTATTAGGCTTAATTACAAATGTACAGCGTCATCATGTTTGACCGTGAACCCAGTGAACTCTCCTCGCGTCACAGATACTTGCTTTGAAGGAGTCAATCCCACAGTTATCGCTGGCCTCCTCCTCGCACATGCGGCCCTCTCTGGCTGCGCTGATTCCAGCCAAACACCGGTTTTCTCTCAGGGAGCCGAGGCAGCACTGTTGTTGGGAAGTCCTGGCAGGAGAAGAGGACACATTAGACTTTAGGACTTAAGAAGTACTTGGACCTCGACCATCGTGGCCGTACTATGACGAGTGGGCAGACTGTTCTTCTTCCTTTGAGAGCTGCTGCTGTACTTTGTTTGATTTTCTTACTGCAGCCAGTAAAAATACTTCAGTTAAAGGAACCTCCCTCCCTTTCCCAAGGACATCAGGGAACTGTGGTGGCCTTCACATACCTGAAAGGACGTGATCCTCAAATATGACGTTCCCATAGATACAGATTACTGACTATACCTTTAGGTCAATACTCATGTCAGGAAGTAAGCTTCAAAAAGTAAAACCCACGCTCTGGCTGACTTCTCTGTTCAGGTTGCTATAGAAGCATTGCCTAAAGTACAGTACATAAAAAAAGGTTATTCTAAGGCCAGAAAAATACATATAAAATAGCTCTATATCGCAGCACGTGACCTGCAGTATTTGGTCAGTGACAGAGGCCCTAAAGAATTACAATTCTGTGATTTATCTGCCAACTTTCTGGGGAACATTTGGTCTTTTTAAGACTTAAATGGAAGTGAAAGACCAGTTTCTGTCATTATCGAATATATTTCACTCGCCTTACTAGTATGTCATTGCAAACTAGCACTTGATTCTCTGGATTCTTATGGATGTTGAATATTTATTATAGTAGTACCGTGATATTACTGACTTTTATAAGCATAATAGGTCACGCTTAGGCACTCTACTAACTGGCACTGCTTGTTTTTCTTATTCTGTTAAAGTTTCTATCGTTTACATGACTTCATATCCGAACTGAAGGCTCCTCACATGCTACAATTCACTTAAGACAACAGAAGAGGAATTAAGGTTAAAGCTAAAGTAGAAGAATGAGTTTGATGTTCAATGATGACCCTACCAGCAGATGGAGTGTCTGTCTTTTGTGGGCGGCTCCATGTCGCTGCAGTGTCCATTAGCCGAAGCCCAGTTCTCCCCCGTCTCACAGCAGGTCTTCACCAGCTCCTTGGCAGACACTGGAACGAAACGCAAACACCCACATCCAGATTTCATCTGCACTCAGTAAAGGCCAGTGTTTCAGAGGAATCACATTAAATAACGGTTACAAAGTGAACCGAGCTGGAACAGGACGACCACAACATCAGAAAATCCCATCAGCGAAGGGCCGTAAAATCTGGTTACGGGATATTTGAAGCGCGACCAAATCTCGCCCGTCGTGGAACACTTGTCTCGCAAGAAATAGACTTGGAGGTGGATTTCGGTGGCTGCATGCTGAGAATAGCGAGTACAATCTGTGTTTTGTTTTTTTTCCTTTCAGACTCTGTGACTCTGCGCTCACTTTCTTTGGCAGGACGAGGAAACGCGTAAAAGTTTGTGTTACGTCCTGGCCGATCACAGCCGGAGCTGAGTGAAACACATTAGCACTCAATTTCAAAGTGGTCCAACGAGCTGACGGAGAAAAAAACACATTTGAAAGGGGGAACAAATATGTGCTCCTTCAAAAAACAGGCCAGTGCATTCCAGCGTTGATTTGTGGCGCCTGTTGTACTGTAGGAGACACAACCCTTGACACCCATGACTTTTCATAATTTGTCAACGCTATATGTTGTTGCCTTTTAACTTTAAATCAACTCGAGCAGTTTCTTTAAAACCAGACGTAGTAGAGAATGTATAAGGTCATCACTGGCTTGATTTATTCATCTATTTCATGACCTGAAAAGAAGAAAGTTTGTTCTTTAATCTGGGGTTTCCAGGTGTAGCACAACTGCAAAGTGACAGAAAAGACAAACATATAGATAATCCTACAGACTGACAATTTAATCCTGCTTCAGTTTACCAGGAAATGAAACTTAGTTTCCTTCAAAACCTGAGAGATTTACACATCACTTTTAAAAAAATAGCAATCAATTAAGAAATGATTAGTGAAATGCTGGTCACCAGCTCACCCTCGCTTGTTTATTTCCCTTTATAAATTCTTTTTATGTACAGCAGTGCATAACTTTTAACCCCTTTAGTATAGACTGTCCTGCGCTGCTCACAAGAGGTGATTTGTTTTATGTCACGACAGAGGCGACGTCAACACTGAGCTGGTAAGAGGAGAAAACTGACTAAAAACACAACAAAGCCTCTTGCAAAAACTAAATTCTACTCTAAATTGGGTCCTAAAACCAAAGCAGCCTAGTGGTGCATCACGCCTGTGTATATATTTAAATGAAATACTCTGCTTGAAACAAAGTTTGCCTGATATAACTGTTCACAGAAACAGTACAGAACAATATAAGTCTACTTTTTCAATTTAGAGTGTCCAATTTTGCCTAATCCTAGCGGGGACAATGAATATTGCTGTATTATAATCCTTTACAGTTTATAATACAATAACACGCCGTGTTCACAGAGCAAAATGATTACATCAACATTATAGTAAGTACAGAAAAACATCACTTTTAAAAAGGGAAAATGTAAAAACAATTTGATCCATTAAACCAGTTGGGAAATTAAAACGCAACTAGAAACTGGGAATTGCGTTCCAACACAAACATGTCTTAATAAGGGACTTGGACAACAATACGTCTCCTCGGAAATGCTGAAAAGCCCTGTCCCCTTTAGAATTAAAGCTTATGAGAGCCACATTTAAAGATACTACAGTATAGTTCAGTCTAGACCAACTGACTCACGAAAAAGACGATTTATTTAATTGATTTCTAATAGAACCAAAGCTGTTGCTCTGAAGCGGAACGCCACACTGGTGCAACATCAATCTCAACATCCACGTGTCCTTTCTTGACTGACTTACACACACACAGATCAAAGCATGGTCCTCCGAGCAGAGCATACGACGACTGTGACACTGTGCTTAATTTAAAGGTCGAGGAGAGCGAGAGCATCTAATCCTCAACAATGACACGACGGCGCTCTCTCATACATAACTACAGCCAAACAAGCGCCTTTGAACCCCAGTGAATGTATATAACAACACGGAGCGGAGAGCACAATAATTCATCCAGATCCTTTCGCTTCCTACTCATTTTCTCCACGTGGAGTCGGTTCACTGGTCGTCAGGATGACACTAATGTTCTCCATGTGTCCGCCCCGAATGTGAGATAATACGACGTCTCCGGGGAATCTCTCCTTCTCTGAAATGCACCGCCCATATTGCTATATTGCAGTTACTGTCTTCTTTAAAGGGATAGATGGTTTGGGAATATTTTGATATATTAACAAGATGTATCCTGTTTTTACAGAACCTCCTGAGAGACAGACGGTGCTGATTTCACATCCAAATAGGTTTATCTCATACAATGTACACATGCTTAAGTCTACACTATCTTAAAATGTGTTGTAGCGGCCATCACACAGCCTTTTCTGGCTGACTGTAAACTGCTCTCCTCACACCAAAGTCCATTGAGAAAATCAGCAATTTTACATCACAGCACACAGGAGCTGCTGATCCACTGCTGTCTCCATCAGTGAGTTCAAATATGTTACCTTGTAACTTTGGTGTTTGAAATTGTTTGCCTGAATTTACCTCAGTGACACAAACGAAACCAAATGAGGCGGCAGTAGACCAACAACTCCTGTGTCTGCATGCAGTAAAAACATAGATTTGGAATTTGGTTTGGGAGAGTGTGTAGTTAACAGTTTTCAATTTCTAGCCAGAAAAGGCTGTTTAACTGCGAGATAACTGCGAGATAAAGTGGCAAGCATTGTCTAAGACAGGAATATTCAATTACAAACTCAGCTGGGCTGCATTTACAAACCAAGAAATTTTTAATACACATTTTAAAATGTGCATTAAAAATATAATTATTTTGGTCGTACCTGTCCTTCGTACATGTCAAACTGCGTAAAAAGAGTGCACAGTATTAGCTGTGACTATTTGAAATCAAAAATAAATGTGTTTGTCATCTCGTGTGCATCGAAAAGTGAATGAAATCCAAGAAGATGCATTTGTTTCTCTTTGAAATAAGACAAACACGTGTCATATACGACCCACAAACATCTCAAAGTTGCCACAAAGAACTTTCAATGCTTTCAAATCTGTCAGAATACTGTGGAAATGTGTGTACGTAGGAAACTTTTCTAGTTTTTTCTCAGTGTTTCTCAGGGTGGAACCACAGGCTGGGCCACTAGGAAGTTGGCAATGGGCCACATGTGGCCCACGGGCCGCCATTTGAATATGCTGGGTCTAAGCTGCTGTGTGAGGCAGCGGTGTCAAACTCATTTTAGTTCAGGGGCCACATGCAGCGCAGTTTGATCTCAAGTGGACCGGAGCAGTAAAATAATAGTATATTTTTACCTTCTATAATGTGTCTTTTTACAAAACACTTGATAAAGTTTACCATTCAAACATGTGCATAACAACTTACACATCTCAGTGGAACCTTGGAACTGAAAAAATATCATACGTCCCATTACAATTACATGATTAAATTCTAATCACAAATTCATCCCGAGGGCCGGATTGGACTCTCTGGTGGGCCAGTTCTGGCCTGCGAGCCGTATGTTTGACACCCCTGGTATAAGGCATAGATTTTTCTTAAGAAGCTGTTTATCCCTTTGTCCTTTCTGGCAGCCATGTTGTCCAACAAGTGTCCACAAAAAGAGACAGTTAATGTCCCGCTGCCTCATGCGTCCATACTCTAAATAAACAAAACAATTCTTTTAAAGCTTTAACAGTTGAAATGAGCACCTGTCTGTTCTGTCTCAGCCATAACATCAGCGCCATTAGACGTGAATTAACACCAGATGATTCTCGTCAAAGCGCATAACTGGCGACTTGGAGCGAGCGTAACAACGTGAGGGGCAACTCGGAACATGTCTGGAGGTGTCACAGCGTGGCGCGCAGCCACGAATCAAAGCTCCTGTGTCTTTTTTTTCTTTGTGCACTTGGCAGTGATTTACAATACAGGTGGGCCGGAGAAAAGACAGGCACAAGCCAAGGGTCCCGAGAACACAAACTCATGTCCAACATGATGATTGATGCTGAAAGCTTAAAGGAATGTACGTGTGTGTGTGTGTGCAAATGTGTTCCCTCTTTTCAGGCCTTTTTCCTTGGACTTTTCACTGACCTTGTCCTCATGGGGGACCAAAGCCTGGCCCTCCAGAAGCGGAACCTCATTCCTGAGGTTAAAGTCTGGTTAAAGTTAGGATTAAAATGTGGTGGTAAAGTCAAGGTTAGGCTTTCACATTCACACCATTGTCCAATGAGTTCTTCTGATGCTCATTTAGCCTTTTTTAAGCCCCAGCACAACCCTCGGTGTTCCTCCGCGGAGCAGTGTTTATATCCCACGTGGCCCGGTGACTGACAGGTAATACGTTTTAGGTGATGGAGACAGATGGAGGCAACGCCGACATTGTGTGCTACAGCGAGGTGGCTGCAAACACAGAGAAGAAGCTTCCACAAAAAGATTCAGGGGGGAATTATTCTGCTCCAAAATAAAAACAAAAAACCTGATCCTTTAGTAATTTGATGGGATAAGCACTTCTCTTGCCTGACTAATAGTCTGGTAGTATTACCTGTTTTCAGATGAAGAACGCAGCATACAGATTATGTTACATCATTTCTGTTCTCTGAGGCCAAAAGGGGAAGAATAATAACAGAAAAAAAGGTTTGTGTATGTAAGAGTAAAAACAACTGTCTTTTTCAATCATAAAATACAGCCTCATGGTAGAATCTGAGTGGGATGGGTTTCTAATGAGCTTAACAACAACAACAACAACAACAACAAGAAACAATCACTGAAAGTTATGCTCTGCAGCTTAAACTTGTTATGGTTAAGGTTAGGGATGAGGCTTTGGGTTTGGCTGAATGGAAGTCTCAGTTTCCTAACAAGAATAGCTGTGCAAATGTGTGTGTGTGTGTGTTCTTGTATTTGTTGTATTTGTTCTGGCTTTTAGGACCAGCAGTCAACACGGAGAGAAAAACCTGGTCCTAATGAGGCAGAACCACATTTTTGAAGAACAAGCTCAGTTCAGGGCTAAGAGATTTAAACTGTAGTTAAATTAAAGTTAAGTTTCTTTGATCGTCCCAATGAACGTAAGTCAAAGCAGCGTCCTAAGAAAAGTAGGTGTGCAAATGTGTGTGTGTGTGTGTGTGTGTGTGGGAGTGACACCATCCTCCTCTCACCTTGGACACGAGTTCTTTCAGAGATGTCGTGCTCAAACACATAATCACTACCCAGAAGAACAGCTGCATGTGACATAACAGGGAGGCCTCTCTCGCTATCGCCATGACTTCATGCCCCAACGCCCCAACTCCACTATTGACGACAACTTTTTTTTTTTGTGTGCGTTGATCTCGTTGAGACTGAGAGCCGACAGTCGTGTGATCTACGTTTTTACTGTCTTACGGGGCTATTAGCTGTCGTAAGCCCTGGAGGGTCCGCGTTTGGTCTTTCATGGGTTTTAAGAGCAACCTCCGTTTCAATTACGCCTGTTTGTGGTTAGATAACACGGACACTAAAACACACACACACACACACACCGTCCGGGCTTGTCACCAGTGGGTGCTTTGAGTTATTGTGCGATTTAGGTTTGGATTCTTGAAGCCATACAGTGTCAGTGCAGAGGCAGGCGGGGGTAAGAAGCAGTTATCCTGTCAAACTGCTGAAGGATAAGAAGCAGAATTCACCACTGAAACCTTTGGCGGTGTTTTCAGTCGTACACCGACCTGTTTGCAGCCGTCTGGTTTCATCAGCGCTACGTTGCTGTCTAGACATAAAACAAATCAGTCCACTCAGTGTGAGGCAACGAGATCTAATCACTATACTGAGAAACACAGAGAGATGAGCTTTAAACTTATCTTCTTTTTTTTACTCTCGCCTTCAACTATAGATCCTTTTTATTCCACTCTGTGTGGTGTTTTATTTGCATTTTTAGTTTATTTTAAAGTCAAAACTGAGTTTTAACCTCTTGACTCTGGCCTTTTTCTATTTTATTCCACCCCGTGTTTTATTTTACTGTTTTATTTGCATCTTTTGTTTTATTTCAAAGTTAAAATGTTGTGTTTCATTGCTGTATTTGCTTTGTAGATTTTATTTTCCTCTCTATGAAAGGTGCTATACAAATAAAGCTTCTGTTGTAACTTTCTTCTTTTGCATGATAAATAATAAACTTACTGAGGTATATTCCACCTCATGCCTCAGACTAATTGTGCTCCACAGTGCTGTAATGTGAGACTGATTCCCATTGATTTATGATTCCATTTATATATTCCAGAGTATGTTCACACACACACACACACACACACATGAACACAGGAAATTTGCTGAGTTCTTGCCAGAGGAGATCCGTCCAACTTACTTACGAATCCTGGACCAGATGAATGAAAACACTGAGGAATAACATGACCTAATTGGTGGTTTTCAAGTTCCCCATTTCAGAAAGTCACTGTTTTCTGCATTAGGAATCGTTATATCAGTGGAGCATAAGTATAATATTCATGAGAAAGTGTGTTTGGTATTTGGAGGAGGAGAAAACACCAGTGACTCCTTGTGTTGTAAGTCTGAAAACATCTGCCTGAACGCTAATTGCAGAAGTGGAAGAGGCAAGTCTGTTTTTTTGTTCCAATTTATCGCCAATCTCCCTCTACTTATGGGTTTCTTTTATGAGCGGCTTTCTGCTTCTGGAGCAGATGTTGTTTTGTTTTTTTTTCTATTTATTTATAAGAGCAGGGTAAAACGCGGATCGGGGCGTTTGTTGTTGTTTTTTTAGCGTAGACACGTTACAGATGAGAGATAACGACAACATTTCCTGTCAGTGACCTGGAAGGCCCCCTGAGACTAACCAGAGTGAGCTGGGTTGTTAGCGGCGATCCTCGCGGCAGCGGCACTCGAGGAGTGAACTCTCACACGGCCCTCGCTCTGGAATTCACCCTCCTTTTCATCCTACAGGAAAATTATACATCTGCTCAGTCCACTCCCATGTGCAGCATGTCGTGACAGCGCCGCTGTTGATAAAAAACAAGCGCCGGAGATGGTAATTATCCTTCAGACATGTGCTAAATCAACTTATACCCATCTAATAGTTTGCCTTCGACGGCGCGGTTGGTGTTTGGTCAAATGGGGAGGGGAAGTTAGTGAGCGGAGCGTGTGTACGTGGAGGTGTTCTTCAAGATGAGGCGATTACTAGGAAGATTGGGAAACCAGCGGCCTCACGGGAGACAGGTAATCACATTGGCTCATGGGGGAGCAGCGAGTAGCGTCTGGCAATCAAGCCACAACAGTGCTCTCATTCATCACATGGGTATTATGCTGCTCACAGGTACAACCCCCCCCAAGAAATCCTATACCACGTCCAGCCCAGCATCAGAAAGCCTAAACAATCCCATCCCCCCCTTCTGAGCACACACACCGTGTCTGGCTGGGAAGAGAGCGGGCAAAATAAGAGAGGTAGTTACTGCCTGAAAGGTAAAATCATTTGTTTAAAGAAAAATGCAGCTCCATATCATGCCTTCTCGTTTCTTCTTCAGATCACTTTGTCGTCGTCGGCTAAAAGTGTTGAGAGCAGGCGTTATCAGCCGGAGCTGTGTTAACATGTCACTGCTTTGGAGAGGCTTCACTTTGACCTTCACCAGTGAACTTGCACACACACACGCACGGAGAAGCAGCAACCGCAGAGTTCAAGGTCATTACAAACCCATCCCACAACTGAGCTGGATTCAATCATAATGCATCTATGATGTAGAATAGTTGTGGTTTTTGCACTGAATAAATACATTTCTTTACAAGATGAGAGTCTTTTATGCTTTTTATGTTTACATTCATTGTATATTTTTACTACCGAGAGTAACTGCACCTTATTACATATGTATATGTATATTTATATTATATTTATATTTATATTTATATATATATGTAAATAATTTTTATCCTAGTTACTTGTATATTGTTTATTTGTTGTTGATTATCTATTGTTGAGCTGCTGTAACGCCGTTTTCTCTCCACTGTGAGATAAATAAAAAGCTATCTTATCTTTTCTTATCCAGACTTGAACTGACACTCGTCTTCTTTCAAGCTGCACTGTGTAACTGTATGATTTTGTTCTTGTTGTTGATGTAATAATGAATAAATAAAATCAAGCAAAACTATCAGACCTGACTGAGGAAGCAAGTGTGTGTTTACACCATACACCGGCAGCGCAGGGAGGGACAGGAGGAGAATTCTCCTGTGAAACTTCATCAGCACGTCTTAGTGTTTTCAGTCTTACTCCAACCTGTTTGCAGGCGTCTCATTTCACGAGCACCGTGCTGCTGTTGCCTCGCTCAGTCTCGACATTAAACAAATCACCTCCTCTGTGCAGCGCGGGAATGTCACTGAGAAACACACAGATATGTGAAGCTGATCGGCTTCATCAGCATGATGAGAACTAGAAGAAATCATTTGAATGTAACAGACATTTTAATGTGTGCACATGTAACGAAATGCAGAAAACGGTTTGTTTTAAACGCATATTCTCAGCGTCTGAAGTTCACTGACACAGAAACCCCTTACATATGCATTCTGCATATATTCTATGCATACCTATGTTGACCCCGGTGCTGAAAGGAAAGAAAAGACGTGGCAGGTCTCAACAGAAATCATAGGTTGTAAAGTAGGTTAACGACACTGTGTGTAGTAAGAGAGTTCTCCAAAAATAAAATCCTAATCTTTAGTACTTCAGTCAGTGCAGTGGTCACGAGGAGGAAATGACCAGGCTCAGACACTTCATTCATTAATGATTCAACTCCTCTGAATTCCAGGGAGAAACATGTTAGGTTTCCTTGTATCACATCGGGCTAAAAGATTATGATTAACTACTTTGTCATTACTGCTGCTTTGTGCTATGATTTATATCTTTATTATGCACTTTTTATCCTGATTATTAATCTGATTTTGTTGTCATTGATGTGGTGTAAGATGTTTTGTAACTTCCAGGTGAATTAAAAAAGAAGAAGAAGAATCTACTTCTACTAAATATGGCCGCATTTTTATACAGTATAAAACGTCCCATTTCAGAATGAGATGTCCGAGTCTCACTTGTTCACGCACCTGCGGAGAAACGGAAACATGCTAAGTCTAGTTGTTCTCTTCTCTCAATAAGGTAGATAAATGTTATCCAGAGAAAACAGACTTTGCATTCAATTGTTGTTCCTGGACCGCTGCCAGCTTGAATAGAGCGATTATGAATTTCTCCTGAAAAGACAGGATGTGAGAGGAGGGAGAGGAAGATGACCGGCCTCATATCACCATTTTCAAATACATTTGACCTTGACCTTGACCTACTCAAGGTGACTCATGATCACTTTCTTTTGTACCTGATAGTGACAATGATACCTTTACCACAACCTTGATATCAGTCCTGTATCATCCTTTGCCTCTTTTAAACAGCTTAGATGTTAATGAGACACTTCTGCTGATACTCATTCTTTCTTTTTCTCCAATATCAGATCCTATGATTTGTGGCCAGTATTGGACCAATGTCATTACTGCGAATCATAGCAGCTCAACCCTAATGTGTACTGTAGTCAATACATCATCACATACTATCATTACTGTCCTTTCTTGTTGTTGTTCCATGGATTTATCCAAACTTTAAAGCAGGGGTGTCAAATTCATTGTAGTTCAGGGGTCACATACAGCGCAATTTGATCTCAAGTGGGCCAGACTGCTAAAATAATAGCATAATAATCTATAAACAAGCTATATTTTCCCTTTTTTTACATTTAATGAATGTTTTTGCAAAAGTGTACAGGTGTCTGTACCTGAAAAATATACTATTTCACGTTATAATTGGATTCTAAGAAATTCATCCTCAGGGCCAGATTGGACCCTCTGGTGTGCCAATTATGGCCCGTGAAGCCGTATGTTTGACAACCCTGCCTTAAAGGGTTCCCTCCTCTGTTGAGCCTCAGGGGTCTAACTAAAGGGTCAAAGGACAGAGTGCGTTGTACTGATTGTGATGTCACAGAGGCAAACTATGAGTTGTGAGAATCCCGGGAAGGGCCAGGGCCTGGGGTGCCCCTGAGCAAGGCACCCAATCCCCCATTGTTTGCCCCGGGCGCAGTTATGTGCTGTCCTCTGCTCCTGCGCCTGGCTTGTGTGTGTTCACTACTGGTGTGTAAAAAGTTAAAAAAAGGACAAATTCACGTTTGACACCCTCTGCTTTAAAGGGTTCCCTCCTCTGTTGATCCCTCAGGGTCTAACAAAGGGTCTAAGTATAGAGGGTGTTGTACTGATTGTGACGTCACAGCAGCAAACTGTACAAACATAAATGGATATGATTTTATTTTGGTCCACAAAAAGAGTTTGGAACCTGCTGATCACAATTTGTCGCAGCTCTTACCTTGAGCGTCTCCCTCCACATCCTGGGACTGGTAGTTGTGGAGGGTCTGGGGCTGTCGTAGAGGCTGCTCACCCTCCTCTTTCATCCTGACCGGGGCTCTGTGTGTAGGACGGAACTGGACGGTGGGGTACGAGGCCTGCTCCTCTCTACCGAGCGTCTGCTTTTGCTCCACATGTCCTCTGTGAGTGCCGAAGTGGGAGCTGTCATGATTTGCGGCGTGACCGTCGCTGCGTTTGTGATGGCTGAAGTGCCTGCCAGTTTTGTTGGCGTGTGCTGCGTGTGCTGCGTCTCTCACAGCGTCCTGCACCGCTCTGTGCCCGTCACTGTTATGTCTACTGGTCGTTTGACTAATTTCCTGCAGCAGGCTGTGGTTCTCTGTGGTCGCCGTCTGTGTGCTACTAGTAGTTGTTAGCAGTGGTGTTTTTTTGGTCTGGGCCCCTGCGGTGGTTGGACCAGCGTTATGAGTGACTTCATCCTCCTCGCTGCTCCTCGCTGGATTCTGGTTTTGTTGTTTTTCTCTCATTTCATGTCTCCTGTCATCATGAGAGCTGAAGGAAGTGGAACTTGACTCGGGGTGAGCTGGTGGTACTGTAGTAGATTCCAGTGGCTGGGCCAGATCTGGGATTGTGGGAGATGTCGGTTCTGCAAGTGTGTAGTCATAATCCTCTGTGCCAAAACTGGGTGGGTCCTGCTTATACAGCGGTAGAGTGTTCCCCACTGCCAGCTTGGGAAAGGGTTCTACGGGCCTTGTTTGTTGGCCGCTGTGGCGACTGTTAATACCCCTCGAAGGGTTGTTGTTTTCTGTCTTTCTCACCCATGTTGGGTTATTGACCTTTTGGAGGTCGCAGCCAGAGATGGGTGAACACATTAACTTCCCACCTTCATTTGGACAGTGGCAAACCTGGCACTGTTCCATCTGAAAGGAGTGTCCTGCTTCATATTTCTTGCTGCCGTGCACGCAGCCAATTCGCCCGCACTGCATGCAGCCATCTGCAGGTTGTAAAATATCAATGCAGTTGGGGGGAATTTCAGGGCACGGAATAAACCGGCAGCCTATTTTGCCTCCTCCCTGGGGACAGGAGCATTCGGTGCTTCCGAAATCCACAAAGTAAGACTCCCTCTCTGGGACTTTCCCCTTCCGGAACCCTGCCCGGACGCAGTCATAGTACTGGTATCCCTCGCAGGTGCAGCCTCTCTGCTTACAGGTGGTGCAGCAGGCGCCCTTTTCTGAAACGGTTTCAATGCAGTTCTGAAGAGCAGGACAGTCCACACCTGCGCAGTCTCTCTGGCTCAGACAGACGTCGACGCACAGAATCGCCCAACTCACAAACAACGCTGCCTTTTGAATGTTCATTTTTGTATTTAACAAAAAAAAAAAAAGTATTCCAAGTTAGTTCTTCAGTAAACTTGTCTTCAGGCTCAATTTAACTCCAGGTGAGAACAGAATGTTGTGTCTTTGTGCCTGTGAAAGTAAACAGTGGTTAATGATTCAGCTCCAAAAACAGGTCATTATTTTACTGTTGTTCAATCAAAACACGTGTTTTAACTTAATAACCTGTCTGCTTAAGTTTGTCCAGCTGCCAAAAGCGCATTTTCCGTGCCTACTTGTTTGGCACCACAGGCAAAGAAAAGCTGTGATTTCTGTTTGATTGCACATGAATGGAAATTTGGCTAAAAGTCAAGCTGACTGAGGGAAAAATGTACAATAATAACGCAACAAAAATTGTCATTTGTTGGAGAGAGAGAAAAAAAAACAGCTATGAAATAACAGACCCTCCCTTCTAGAACAATGTTATACTTTGCCACATTGTGCCGAGCATAAAACCTGCTTATGTGGATTAAGTCTCATAAAATTCCAATTAAATTGTCTGCTTTCACGGAACGATTGTGCAACACAGTGACATCTCAGTGTAAAGAAGTAGCCGATGGAGCATAAACGGTTTCCGTCACAGAAAGATTCATGATTTCATGTAAATGTATTGTTATCGTGAGCAAATCTGTCTCTTTTTTCCCCCTTCCTCTTTTGCACTTGTGCAATTTAGATCATGTGACAAGGGATGAAATCAAAAATCTTTATGATAAACTTTAGACATTTCCCAGTGAAGTTTCTAAACACTTTGACATGTTGACACAGTGTATTTCCTTATCACATTTTTCCCCTCTAAAGTCCCTTAACTCTGTGTCCTTGGAAAAGCTTCCCAGCAAAGAGCTGCAGCTGTATACAGAATGATTTTGTCTTCACTAGAAACAGCCCATAGTTGTGTTTATTGGAAGTGTGGAGATCCTGCTTTAGCACACGGCACCTACAAATCCACGGGTGTGACTTAAAAAGCAATGACTTTCAGTCAATGTGCCAGATTGTGCGGTGAGAAAATAAGGGGAATCTAATTCAATTTGCTCAGCGAAAAACACGCTGCCTCTAATTTAAAGTAAAAATAAAAACCAAGAGGTCACCACAATGGGGGCACGGGTCATGAAAGCAAACATCTGTATTTCTGCCTTCTGTTTTAATCCAGGCGAAGCCACAAAACACAAAGTGCACCGCAGCTCCGTGTAGGAGAATCAATGATGTCTTTGTGTGCTGTGGGCACAAAATCATTTCACCAGGTCCTGCAGGGTCTTTTTTTTCTCCTTCACAGAGCTGCTGTACGAGTGCAGCCATAAAACACCACAACTCCAAACTCACTGTTTATGTTTTGGTATAACATTCACAGCATTTAACACAGAACATGAACCCCCAAACCAGAAACATGTCAAGTTTCTGTTTCCTTGTGAATGAAAAAAAAGAGAGTGTTTTTGGTTGTTTGTACAGCTTTCAGTTCAGGGAAAGTGTTGCAAAGTATTTCAAACAGCAACTGTGTGTACTTTCTTGCATAAACACTGACATTGCCAGGACCAGTGTAGTCCTCATGGAGACCAAAAACCTGCTCCTCTTTAAGGCAGAACCTATTTTGTGAGGAACTGGTTAAGTTTAGTGCTCAGATCCGAACTGTGGTGGCGGTTCAGATTAGGGTTTTAATTACTCGTGTTGTGGGGTCTGGTACACAGTCACAAGTCCTTACCATGTCAATTACTGTATTTAAGGTGAGGGCATGCTGTATATGGTGAGGATGAGGTTAGGGTTAGAGAAAGTCTCCATGAAATGACTGTAACTCAATGTAATGTCCTCTGTCCGTGTGTGTGTGTGTGTGTGTGTGTGACCTTTATCCTTTTACGCACGGGGACACGCGCACGTGCAACAACAACAAAAAAAACACTGTCCCCCGGGCACCGACTACGCTGAAACGTCAAATCCCTGCGTATTTTATTGCCTGTTCCATGTGTTCACTTCAGCATTTAATGATGTGTCATGATCACACCGGTGAATTATTCCACATTTTGAACTTATTACGCACATATTTGTGGAAATGGAGTCCACATTATTATTTCATTCACCGTGTTGTCATGACGCAACCAGAGACGACACCCACCACAACAACATGTCAAATAATAAACATGATTCGAACTCAAAAATAATCCAGATCACGCAGCAGTGTGCAGTCTAAATTTATACATACTGTCCCGTCGGACCTGCCAAGTGGACATCGAAATAGCCTCAGACAAATATATTAATGATGTCCATTCAGAGTCTCTCCCTCTTCTTTTTAAAATAAACAAATAAATAAATAAATAAATAAATCTAAATCAAATCTATCAAAGCCACATTCCTACCTTGCGTCTGTGATCCTTCAGTGCCGGTGAGCTCCTGAAGAAAAGTCGTGCGTAAAGTTTGTGTCCTGACTGCGACTTTGGGAGGCTGGAGTGGTGGAAGCGCCCTCGCGGGGAGAGGGAGGGCGGGACAGACTTCCAGACTTCCACTGCATGACATCCAATTCTTTCGAAAGGACTCCTGTTGCCCCCCCCCCTTTTTTTTCCCTGCTTTGTAATCATCCATTCTACGAGAAATGACTTAACATGCAGCGACGTAAGTGGAAAATAAGTGCTGTGAGTGTCTTATCTTAGAAAAATGACAGTGGTGACGCAATGATCGTGTCTTTTAATAATCCTTTTACAATATCTACTACTTTCACCATTATTATAGGCTGATCTCCTGCCAAACTCATAAAAACGACTTTATTAGGCATTGGAATTTTGATCTGAACCTGGTCTGATGTGGTCTAGATGCAGAAAAACCATAGAAAAGTCCCTTTTTTAAACTTTTTTTTTAATTCTTTTTTTTGCATTTTCACAAACTGGAAACAATGTTTTAAATAATCTACAGCCTAATATACAGCTAATCTGGGACTATATCCAGGTTTGTGAAGTCTACAGGTTATTGATCTGGACCTGGCCAAGATGCAGGAAAAACAAGAGAAATTTCCCCTTTTTCTGGATTTTGTCCAATATTTAAAATAAAATACAAGTGGAGCGGGTCAGAGCGGGGGTTCAGACAACGTTAAAGTTAATCTCAAAGCAGTAAGAGGTTCAGCCGCTCAGTCTCTCTTAACTTTACCCCTTAACTGCCAAATGGACGCCAACCTCAGCGTTTGGTGGTTTAATTGTACACAAGTGCTCTAAATAGACTAAAGTTAACATTTTCAATTTACTATCTGTTGCGTGTGATGAATACCAAAGACAAAAAGCAGCCTCAGTGCATAAATAGACAGATCAGCCGGACAGAAGGGGGCACCACGGCCACTGACCACTTTGTTTTAGGGGTCTCCCTTGACTAATCAATGACAGAGATGGTCACTGGTCCCATTATTGGCTCTTTTTTGTTCATTCATGCACAAGTCACTCGTCATGAAGATCCGTAAATGTCTGTGTTTAGTGAATGAAATGTTTGATCTTAAACTATTGTTCAAAATTCAGCTGAAGATCTTGAATTCTCTGTTGAAAACTGTGTTGAGTTGAATATTGTGGCTCTTCTGTGTAAAACTGTGGTTCATTCAGAACTTTCTGACGTTAAACTTATCTCATGTGTTCAGTTATTTTTCATAGTTGAAAAAAAAAATCACAATTTCAATTGCTGATTAAGCCAAAATTGTAGCTACTCATATGATCATTGATAACCTAGATACATGACTTAAGTGGTCGCGTTATCCCTTAAGTAGCTGTTATCACTTTTCTCTACAGCCCTGCTCTTAAAGGGATAGTTCAGGGCTTGTGTGTGGTATTGACACATTATCAACACCGACAGTGACACTCGCTGCCACTGAAAACATGGCTGCTGGCACTAACCACTTCACTTAAGTCCATGATATCTCAAAAAACCCTCAAGTTTGTTTACCCCTTACTACTGCAGCAAAGTCCATGGAGGAAAACCAGCATTTTTTTGACATCACAGCACACAGCAAATGTTACTAACGCTGCTGCCTCCATCGTTAAGTCCAAATGTGTTATCTCCTGACTCCGGGGTTTGAAATCCTTCATTGGGATTTGCTAAAGTGATATAAACTCACCAAACGAGGCAGCAGTAGTGGAGCAGCCTCCTGTGTGGCTGCGAGCTCAAAACATTGATTTTCTCTATGGACTTTAGTTCAGGAAATTGAGCTGTTTACAAACGTTGGTTTCCAGCCGGAAAAGACTGACCAACAGTGAGATAAAGCGGCAAACATTACTCTCGATGAGCCTTTTGTTAATTGTCAGAAATCAGCTGTTTTTTTGCGCCTGGTCCATGGAAACGACAGTGGCAGCTAAGTGTTGATAGTGCATGAATACCTCGTATAAAAAACATGAACTATCCCTTTTAGCCAGCTGCTGAACCTCAGAATGGCAAGATAGTAAAGTCATCAAAGCAATTTAAGGTCTTTCTTCAGCAGATGTTGCTTAAATGACAAATATTCCATGACACACACACATTACACATGACCACCTGCAGTAACATGTCTGTCGATACACACTGGACGACTTCAGAATGTGTCGTTTCAACAGCTACGACGTAGACGCTGATTTCACTAATGGATTTTGTACTTTTTAAATAAATCATGCGATGATTAAAAAAAAAAAAAAAAAGAAAAGAAAACCCTCTGAAATGAGTTCTTAAGTGCCTCAATGCCTCGCTGAATGGTCCACGCCCTCCCTCTCCGCTCCAGAGAGATGTCCTAATGTTGCAGGCAGACACCAAATGGCATGTTTCCCCCCACAGTAGTTGACCTCTCCTCACTCCTGTGGGGTTAGAAAGCCTCGGCGCAGTAATGGCTCACAGCCCGCGAGATAATGTCATCTGACACGCACTTATTTGGGAGAAGTAATTGCACCCCACGCTGTTGTAATTCCTCATTCATGCATGTTTGAATGGTGACTTATGCCACTAGCAATTGCCCTCGTCCACTCCAGTCTCACGATAATCTACCTAATGGGCACGTTCTCCATTCCACACGTGGAATATTGAATTTAATTTTGAAGTTTAAATGTGCAAAATGTGCCGTGTTTGTTATTTTCCCCCGGAGCGGAGTGAAGTCATTCTTGCCTCAGCTCTTTTGATGATTGCACAGCCTTGATATTCTTCATTAAAACCAATTGTGATCGTGACATCATTGTCTTCTCGGGCCTCTTAAAACAGCAGGTGTTAATGTTATCTGTCCATTGTGTGAGACATTGCTCCGCTCGCCTGTCTTTGTTTAAACAGGTGGATGTGGCCTCGGCCTTTGTTAGATCTCAGAGGTGGAGCGTGGGGCAATCTAGATTGACGTAGTGCACGGCTCAGGCCTGTAAATCTTCATTCCATGAGTGATTTTGCAAGGACTTCTAAGAAGTTCTTGCAACAAGTTAAAGGTTTAAACAAAACTAAAGGTGGGGGGGGGGGGGGGGGGTTCTCCGGGTTCTCCGGTTCCCTCCCACAGTCCAAAAAAACATGCAGGTTTGGGGATTAGACAAATTGGACACTCCAAATAGACCATAGGTTAATTGTTTGTCTCCGACCTGTCCAGGGTGTACAGCACCAGTGGCCCCCATGACCCTCATGAGAATAAAGTGGTAGAAGCTGGTCCATGTTTTCAGTCATTGCAAAGCTGCACCTTCCATGTGAAGGTAAAGCAAGGAAGACTTTAAAGTAAACCAGCAAAGACTGTGGCTCCACGGGGGGTGTTGCACCGTGGGAAATTAGGACCCAAATGAAATGTGGTGAAAGTGACTTCCCACCTGTGCCTTGTAAAGACTTTCCAGGCCGCAGTTAAACGGCGTGTCTGCTGAGGCTGGGCTGCAGCTCTGAGCTGGGTTAGACCGCTTCGCCTGTGGCAATAAATACTCTCAGTACATTCAAATATTATATGGTGTATAGTAAAATTGTCGAGAGGCAGTTGTAATATCATGTAATGTCACAAATCCACTCAAGGTGTGCTATTAATTCTACAGTTTATGTGATGTGTAAATATGTTTGAGTGCTGAATGGTTAGCAGGGGCGCTGCAACAAGAGGCCAAACAGGCAACCGTCTGCTCGGGGGCCCCAGTAACAACTCATTACATTAGTTTGCAGCAAAGGCAGTTTGGTGAAGAAGCTCTCAGAGGTGATGTCTGTAAAATATGTACAATATCAACCTATAGAGTTTGAATATGTACACTGAAGAACGTGGTTTCCAGAATACATTAATACAGAGCTGCACTTATACGCAGAGTTACATCAGTGTTCATGCATGACGTACTGTACATATGCATAACTGTCCCACCATGTGCTTCATTTTTATTAAGCGTGAACCCATTTGATGTCAGCAACAGGCGTAGATTGAAAGTCAAAGTGTGTCTGCTCCGGGCAGCAGAAAATTATAATAATCACATGATGAGAGAAGACAACAAGGGACAAAGAAAAAGACATGTATGAGAGAGGGAGAGAGAGACAGTGAGGGATCTTGGCTGAAGCTCAATAGCTTACCTGTCCAGGAGAAAATTTGCCACTTTTCTTGCGGAGGCATTTTTGAAATTTGGTAATGGTCGACATTTGTGACCCACAGATGCAGCTCCCTGTTTGAATAACACTTCTGGCAAACCAGTGTGGAATAATATGAGGTGCAACAAGCCAAAACACCAAACTAAACCATAAACAGAGACTGTAGGACATACCTGCAATTCTAAATTCTAAAATAAACCCAACTCTGTTGATCTTTAGTGAAACAACCCAGTCATTTTTGACTTAATGTGATACCGCTCTTACAAAATGTACCTTTAAATGTTATTATTTGTTTAGTACAGGTGACTGCAGCTACACTATGGTGAAAAGTACCCTAACTGAAAGTCCCTTTTCCCTGAGCCCCCCTGAACTCTCTTGAAACACCCTGGAAGCAACACGATGTCACTTCTGTGGTTCGTGCTGTCGCTGTAGCTGCAGCGAACACGCCATGAAAGCAGGTTCGGGTGCAGAGTGGGAATTAAAAAGGCACCGTTCTCCCCTTTTTACGAGTCAGTGACCCATTAAAAGTGATTTGGAAGCTGTTATTTTAAGGTTAGAAGAAGTTGTTGCTTTAAATGTGTTTTGGTAGATTCTGCCTCCACTGTCCATGATCATGAAAGCAAACACAAACCCACTCAGCTCCGGCCACCTAAAACCTATGCTATGCAAGGGGTGGTTGGGGGGAGTTTAAAGCTTGGATATAATTGTATTAAGGGATTTCATACTTACATTCACAGCTCTGTAGACTTCCTCTCTGTAGTTTCATCCCCTTTTATGAAGAAAAAGTTAATCCAATGAAAAGGTGAATTACTTCTCAAGGGAGAACCAAGGAGATAATTCTCTCCACCATTATAATTGATAGAATGAAAACATTATCAGCTATGAAGTTCACCAGACTGCAGAATCCAGTCCCTCTGGACATCTGTGGTCTTATCACAGAATTGTACTACAGTGATCATTCGAGGCAGTACAACCTCCTGCAGTTTTTTTTTCTCTTTTACATTTCTTGGAACACATTAGATAGCACCTCAGGGCAGAAGCTGAATTCACTGGATAGTAACACCTTTTATTATGCCTACCTACAGCAGCTTTAACTGTGCCTGACACCTAGGGGGGGCGTTAAGCTGTGTACTTCCCAAAACTATTTAAAGCGGTGACCCTTCCAAAGCCTATTACATTTCCACTGAAAGCTGACCTATACCAGTTGAGAACATTGCTACTGAGTAAGCATTTAAGTAAGCGCCATGGCCCTCTGCCCCCTCTTGTTCAGACCAAGCCAAGCATGGTAGCCAAGAAAAGTTCCCAACATCACACCAGGAAGGATGTGACTGCTGATGCATACCAGATGAGGAGACACTAAATGGAATTGCCGAGCAGCTGCGGCCGTTTGTGATATAGGGAAAAAATATGTGATACGCGACATATGTTGTTTTCAGGCTTCAGCCAATCGGACGGCAGCGACTTGCGACATATAGAAGCGGTCAAGAAGGCGACGTCTAGCGTCAGAATGTGTAAGAATGGTGATTTAAATGACTTTGAACACGGCGTGGCTGTTGGTGCCAGGCGGGCTGGTCTGAGTATTTCAGAAACTGCTGATCTACTGGGATTTTCAAGCACAACCGTCTCTGGGGTTTTCAGAGAGAAAATGGTCTAAAAAAACAACCCAAAAAAAAGATAATATCCAGTGAGCAGCAGTTCTATCGGCAGAAATGTATCCTTGATGCCATCAGAGAACGACCAGATGGATAGAGAGGCAACAGTAACTTGCAAAATACCCAATCGCTACAAGTAAGGTATAACAAAATGTTGTGTGAAGCAGACGATGCTACGTCAGCTGAATACCACACTCTGAGTGCCACTTCTGCTACTTTATTTCATTGTCCTGTATAGGTACCTAATAAAGTGGACAGTGAGTATTTTTTTAAACAGTATTTCTTAGTATTTATCTAATTTAGTGAAATATTCCTACGACCATCTCTTTTCATCCATCTATCCTTACAACACACACACACACACACACACACACACACACACACACACTAACATCTAGAAGATCTAACAGTTGGACTTGAGTCAGTTTCCCAGAAGCTGATGAAATTAAGGCTGGATTAGGGAAAGGCAGGCCACCGCTGAGGGACACTTAAGTCACAATTTAGATTGATCAGAAATGAAAGAAAAATAAATGACATTCAGGCCCAAGCTCTCAAAATGGACGATGAACCTATAAGATTTGATTTGAATTTCTTTTTTTATTATTATCATTAATATTATTATTTATTTTTATATGTACATATATATATACTGTATATATATAAATATATGTATGTATGTATATATATATATATTAAACTTTTTTTTGTTAAACTAAATGTCTGAGGGAAATCATTAATAATTAATTAATGGAGTTTGTACATACCATCTGAATTTGTATGTGACACCGATTCCAGATTGTAAAGCCCTTAGAGCAAATTGTGTTTGTGATGTTGGGCTATATAAATAAAATTGACTCGACCTGGAGCCAATATTCCACTTCTGTCTGTTTCACTGTTTCCAGTGTTTCTTTAAAACTTGTTTTTTTGCACTGAGCAGATGTTGCACCTCTATTTTTGTGGTAGTTGCTTTCTTGATTTCTATTCTATTCTATTCACTAATAATCATACAGATACATCTACATACATTCCTGATTCCTCATATAGTATTATATGGTGTAATACTACCCAACATAAGATAAGAGTGAGTAACAATGCACTGGAATTTGAATGGACAACCTTAAAGGGAAACATGCTGATTAAAATGTGCTACAATCACTGCTTTTTAAAGGTTATGACATTTAACTGCCACAAACACACACTCACACACACAAACTCAGACAAGAAAGTCTTACAAGCATTGGAGGACTTTTCTTTGACAGTCGTTGTTTGCCGAGCTTCAACACTGTCTGATTTGAACTGAGGAAATCAAATAAAGATCTATTCAGCTGTAAAGAGTTCTGCCTGGCACTGCCCCCGTGTGTTGTCTAGACTTGAGCGTCCCGGGCTGAAGGCCCACAGACACAGTGTGTGACAATCAGGTATTGTTTTCCACAGTCTCAGACATTACATCATTCACTCCTAACATCAATTGTACGTACGCTGCTATTGATTTGGTACAAAGATGAAAACAAGAGTGGCACCGGAGCCCACACAGAGAGGCCCTGTCACAATATAAGAAACGTTGTCCTCTCAAGTTTCACTCTCTACTGAACCTAAGAAATACATGTCATCTTATTTCAACCTTTCAAAAAAAGTGAAACGGACTTAAAATAGACTGCTGTAGTGTGAATATACAGCGTGTATTGTTGTGAATGCTGTAATGCGATGGAACCCTGCACCACTCAGTGATGGGCTTTTATCACTAATGCTGTATGACGCAAACAATATGTCACATTTGGCACAAAGCGGCGTTGTGTGAAAACACTTTCACGACCACATTTGTGTCTGCTAATCAGGCTGTGCATTTTTCCTGTCTCAGAAAGCGCAGGCTCGGCACCGCTGTAATGAGTTCAAAGCGGATGAGAGGAGGGATCCGAAAGTATGCAGCCAATTTATTTCGGAACGTTCAATAAACATTACTGTTCACAATTCCTGCTTTGTCTCAAATCTGAATTTAATGCCAGAGAGTGACCTCACTCACAAACAGACGACGGGGGAAATTAGATTTCAGATGGTTTCAGAGTTTAGTTTGTGATTTCACTCTGTATTACTACTTCAAACATGTTTGCCTTTCAGCTCATTTTCAGTCCTGCTCTCCTCAGCCACACTTGCTTTGTTTATAGGGAACTGATGCCATTTCCCTTTCTTTTTTGCAATAAAATAAACATGTCCTACTCATTGCTGCCATCAAAGCCTGGGTGAGAGGAACTTACAGGTAGTTGTCAGTGACACCTAGAGGTGAATAGCTGAGCATTGCATGTTTAAAAAAAAAAAAAAAAAATGATGCCCAAGATCCAGACAGCCAAACTGTGTATGGATGCATCCAAAAAATGCAATACAGATAAATGAAGTTGGCTCCTAGTGTTAGTTAAAAACATTGATGGGGCACCATGTAGCTCTCTTGGCAAAGCTGATGCCCTGCAGGTCCTTTGCTGCATGTCTGCCCACTTCTCTCCCCCTCGTTGAAGCTGCTGTCCTGTCAGTAAATAAACCCAAAAATGTGTAAAAATGATAGATGATATCTCTAAGATGGACTTGGTATTGTGTATCTGTTGTCTTTAAATTTCTTCTGTTGTGTAATTTCTTTTACCTTGTCATGGAGAGCTACACTGGCCTGGTTTCCCCCTTGAAAAAGAAAGATTTTTAATCTTAAGGCACCACCAAGTGAAAGGTGAAATAAGATTATGATGGTTAAATACATTTTAAATTACAGTACTGTACACATACTCTTCAGTCGCCTTTGTTAACCAAATGTTAAAATGCCTTAATTTCAGTCACACAAAGTTGCAGGGAAGGCTGATATTTGATATTTGATATTTATGTCTGTTTTTTGTCCAAGGTTAGGTAAATCTATTAGATAGATAATCACTGTATGATTAAAATTGATAATCTGCCACCACACATTTACAAATACAATACAAAAACATCCTTTTTTTTAATTACACTGGCCAGATGAGCAGGTAAATAAAAGAACATAAATAATTGAGATTCAAAAACAGACAATAAACAAACAGGTCAATAAAGCAATAAATAAAATCACAAACATGAGTATAGATAAATAAAACAATTATTTGGACTGACTAATTAAAGATAAACCTGCAGTTCCAGTGTTTGTGCATTAAAAATAAAAAGTGACTGGTTGCTCTGATGAGATCCAAAGTATAAAGGATTTAGGCAACATACTTTTCCTGCACTGTATTTGTCTATTTACTTGCACTTTTATATTTCAATGTGTGTTTTGTAACTGTAATCTCCCTGTTTTTATAAACTATGACGTGAGCTGCTGTCATTGTTGGCCAGGTCACCCTTGTGAAAGAGGTCTTGGGTCTTTTATCTGGTTAAATAAAGGTAGAATAAAAATTTCGACAAACAATATAACCAATCAGACAGAATCACACAAACATGTGAATCATAAACAGGTTTAAAATGTGGAAAGTCATTTGTTTTCCTGTGTGAACTCTTGTCGTCAACAGTGAAATCTCATCACAGTGAATAAAAATATTTGTGTTTATGTTGACACATCGCCACAGCAGTGTCGGTTCAATGTCACAGTGATTTCAGCTGACAAATCAACAACACAGCACACTTCTGCCTAGTTAGCATTGCCGCTCTTGTGCCTGGGAGCTTTCTCATTCATCTTTATTGACAACTGTCAATAACCAGGATGGTCTGCAGGAGCTGACGCGCTGTTTTTTTTACATGTGCAGCATAAGCACATAAATCATTTTTGACTTTATGTCACAGGATATGGCGCAAGTTGGAGTTAAACAACACAATTTCTAAAACCATACAGTGTATGCATAGCTTAAGAAGGGACCCAGCTGTTTATCAGGGGCCCATCTCAGGTTGTGGCTCCAGGCAATTGCTTGCTCTACCGACCCTATTGCAACACCCCTGCAAACTATTGTTTTAACAATCTTACAATATTTGAGTTTCTGCTATTACTGTGTTTGTTTATGTGTGGATATGTATGTTTATATGCTGTGGCGTGCACTAACAGTGGTAAAAACATGAGTGTCATTTGTGGCCTCTAAAGCCAAATATACATTTACAAAAGGGATTGTATCTAAAAGATTGCCTTTCTAGTGGAGAAAAGTGATGCAGTGCCCTTGCAACTTTGTTCCTGTGGGTGCCCGTCCAATCAAAAAAGGCTGCAATGAAGTACTCAACTGCCCCTACATGACAGTGTCCCAAAGGGTGTCCTTAGAGCAGGAGTCTCAAATTCAAAAAGACCTGGGGGCCAATGAACATCTAGTCTGGTCAGGAGGGGGCAGAAAAAACCTCCAATCTGTTTATGTGGGGTGGACAATATGAGCTAAGATTAAATCATGATACTCCATTATCAAAAAAAACCCAAAACACATTTGTGATCATATTTTACAGAACTTCATAATTAAAGTGTTTGTTTTGATATAGAATGATAAAAAGTGCACAATGAAAACACATTTATGATGCAAAGTGAATCAAGGAATATCAAAAAACAGAAAATCATTATTTGTACTCTCATTGTGTTTTTTTAACAGGTTAAATAATAAAAAAAAAACTGCTTGCAGTGTTGTAATGTAACGAAGTACAAGTACTTCGTAAGGTAACTGTACTTTGCTTACATTCCTAGCAACTTTTACTTTTACTTCTAAGTTTACTTCTTAAGTACACTTTATACCAGAAAATTCCTTTTTTTATACTTGTGTACAGTAAATGTCATATAGATTTAGACTTTTATAATATAAAATATAATATTATAAAAAAAAGTGACTTTTACTCCCTTTAAGGTACAAGACTGACTATATCCTTGATTTCAGACTTGTTCCATGAAATATTTAAGTCTGATATACCTCGGTGAATGAGTGAGGTTCTGTGACGTGAACACATTTGGTGTGAACTGTGCCTTTAAGAGACAGCGTCATCGTCCGTGGCAACCTTGTGCATGACGTAGCTTCACTCCCGGCATGCACACTGGAAGTCCAATTATTGCTCATGGCGGGTATTTGTGCAAAACATGCTGAAGTTGAGCTATCGCGTGCTAACTGTGTGAGCTAACGCAGAACTTGGAAGATTTGAAGCTAACTTGAATTTGTGTCGCGTGCTCCGAAAGCGTCTTCGTGGACAGACAGGCAGACAGACAGGCAGACAGACAGAGCGGAGGACAAGAGGGACAGGAAGGACAGACACTAGGACTATTATCATCATCATGTGGCTGCTGTCTCTGAGCAGGAAGACAACGTGGGGTTTGAATTAAGAAATAGCCTCTGTGGCGATGTTAGCTTACATTAACGTCACACACGCGCCACACTAACAGACAAAAAACTATGGTAATAACAGACAAAGTTTAGCTAGAAACTCAATAGTTCATTCATTATTATTCATTCGACCGTTACTCTAAATCCCCGCAATCTCAAGAAGCGGAAATATGACGCCGGTGTTGGTGTGTTGGCTTTTGTTATTCATAACTGCCGCCGAAGTTAACGGTAGCTCGAAGCTAAATATACCCAAAGTGCTGCTGCCGCTTGCCAGGAGTACAAGAATTAACTTCACACTGGAAACCACTGAAGGCTGCTACAGATGGTGAGTGTGTGGAGGAAACGGTTAAAGTCTGCCTCGTAAAACTGAGGAGGAGGAGTGGTGGGTCCTGCATGCTTTGTAAAGGAGTGTCATGTTTCATGGTGCTTGTGGTTCACGCCACATGTCTTAACCAGTGCTGTACACTCACTCTGTAATCAGTACACCTTCAGTTAGTGGCTTGTAGTCACTAAACAATACATGGTGAGGTTGTACAGGTGAGTCCAAAACTGTCTTACTGGACTTATGAGTTGATATTTACTATTACAGTCAGCCAATAGCTTAATATACACTGCCTGGCCAAAAAAAATAGTCGCTACCTGATTTAACTAAGCAAATACGTAAGGTGTTGCTGCAGTTGGTCAGGTCTAGGTTCAGCAACATTATGTGCTAGGTCAGCTCACTACCTGAATATAATGAATGATCAGATGATTCCATCAATGCATATTCCAAGATGACAATGCCAGGATTCATCAGGCTCAAATTGTGAAAGAGTGGTTCAGGGAGCATGAGACATCATTTTTACACATGGATTGGCCACCACAGAGTTCAGACCTTAACCCCATTGAGAATCTTTGGGATGTGCTGGAGGAGGCTTTGCTCAGTGGCCCGACTCTCTCATCATCAATACAAGATCTTGGTGAAAAATGAACGCAACACTGGACGGAAATAAATCTTGTGACATTGCAGTAGCTTATGGAAACAATGCCACAGTGAATGAGTGCCGTAATCAAAGCTAAAGGCAACGATGTGACCCTTTTTTTAGGTGGGGCCTTTTATTTTGGCCAGGCAGTGTATAATATAATAAGGCATTATGCTTGCTGTCCAGTGCTGCATACATACCCGTCAGTTATTTTCATGATAAATCTGTTGTCACTGTTATCCTCCATATGAGGGGTTGCAGGGCCACTGGTGCCAATCTCAGCTGACATAGGTTGAAAGGTGGGGTACACTCTAGACTGCTTGCCAGTCCATCACAGGGACACAGAAAAACAACCATCCACTCTCACCCTCACACCTACTGTCAATTTAGAGTGTCCAATTTGCCTAATCCCCAAATCTGCATGTTTTTGGACTGTGGGAGGAAACCGGAGAACCCTGAGAAACCCTCCCTCCCCCACACACCAGGGCTGAATAGTTTTTAATAAATATCTAATAACACTCATTTTAATAAAACCCACCTGACATAGGGTGAAAGGCAGGTTACTTCCTGGAAATGTTATCAGTCCATCACAGGGACACAGAGACAAACAACCATCCACTAAAAAGCAACAAAAAAAAGAAGCTGAAAGTCACTGAACTTTTTTCCACTGTATTTTACAAACTTTCAGACAGATTAGTCAGTTTTTAAAATAGCTAGCCATGACTTTAGTAATCAATTAAGAGCTGATAAATTGTTGTAACCCAGCTGCTGTCAAATGTAACCCAAGTCTCTCTTTAGTCTGTCCTTTAACCTGTTGAATAGAGCAAAGTTTGATTGTAGTATGAGACGTTATAGTTGTGTATGGTTTTATTGTTCTTCACAGAGCCTATGCATTGGTATTGCTAGTTCTACCAAGTATCCATAATGTCTTACCCGAAATAGATTCCTTACTAGGGTTTGACACTAAATAATAGACAAACAATTGTAGGAATTTGCCTTTAGGTGTGGATTCTGATTGAACAAGCAGATAGCAATGCTCTCCTCTTGGACTGACTCAGATCCCAGTGTTTGTACCAATCAGAAACATTGATAACATTCACATCATCCATGATACTGAAAGCATAAATACTAGGTATGGCACAATACCTCTTTTTTCGTGTCTGATACCGATATCTCAAACTTGAGTATCTCCCGATACCGATATCAGTCTATACATACAGTGTATATACACAGTCAATACAGTCATTTAAGACCTTTCAAACAAATGTTTGCCTTTTCAAGCTATTTCCAAGCATAATTATCTAACTGTTTGACAAATATTCTATAAATAGCCCACAATATGACTCCGCTAAAATACTATTAATGATTTTTATTTACATTTTTACAGTCTATGCATAGTGAAGCCTGCAATATATAGTTGTATTGAACTTTATATTTTTATCTGTCTGATATCTGATATCTGTCTATCTGTCTGATATCCAATACATACTAAGAATATCTAATTCTGAGCATCGTCTCTAGTACATACCGCTATTGTTTATCCAGCCCTATTCATTACTCATTTTGATTTACTTGTTTAAATTTGATTAATCCTGAAATACATCAGATTTTCATATCTCCTTTCTTCCACAAAGAACAAATCTTACATTATGCTTTACTGTAGAGCAACGCCCTGCAACAATTTTCTTGAATAACAGTTTCAAATCTTTTCATGGCTCATTGACTTTTAATGGGGCTAATGTTGCCTCTTCCACACTTGTCTGCATCCTGAACCTCGGTCTTTACATTGCATAGGGATGGTGAACAATGAAAAGTGTGTAACTTACTGATAGTGATTGAGTCAAACAGACAGAATCAGGTCCAGCAAGTTCAAAAGTAAAGCTGAACTTGTGTCAGTTAAAAAGACTTGGAGGTTATTGATGGTTTGTTTGCTGTAGCCAGTGACGGCAAATCTAGCAAAAGTCATCTTGGTTATTATTGCGTTAATGTTGATATTTGTCACTATTTATTATCTTTATCTATTTATTATAATTCTTGTGTTCAGCTGATTATATTGAAAGTGTGCATCAAAGCTAGGGCAATTCAACAATTAAATAAAAAATATTGTGCTTTCTTAAATGACAATAGAACAAAGGATGAAATGTTTATGTTTATACACATTGAGGTATAACAGTCGTAGTCACTTTTTAAAGTGTATTTTCTCAGATGTGTGAATTATTTCTGTGTTTGTTTGACATTTATCATGATAATTGCTAATGTTAACTTTTTATTTTTTTAATTTTTGTCTGGTTCCAGGTCATCTACCAGGCCAGAGGTAGCTAGTGTTCAGGCTGTAGATGAAGAGAGAGGCAGAGGCTGCTCCAGGAAAGCTGTTCTCCAGGCTCTCTCCACCCAGCCTTCCAGACTGACCAGCATCATCTTGGCTGAAGATGTCGGTAAGAACAATACTACTATAATAATCCAGAAATATTTCTTGATTATTTTTTTGGTGGTTTCTTTTAGGGCTGAAAGGCATATCACGATATAACTACTTCATATTGATCGATATCGATAATTATTGATAATTTTTCATGATCTATTTAAAATGAAGAATTAATAAAAATAATAATTAAAAAAATATTTTTAAGTTTATTCTAAACTCATAAACTATCCTCTTATTTTAATCACTACAGTTATCAATCAGACCACACAGAGGAAAATAGTATGATGCCGTACAGCACGTGTAATCCAGGGGGTGTGAGTGATGAAGATGTTAGAATAAGTTTGTTGATAATAAGTAATAAGCCCTTGGTGTGACTATGGTCGGACTTTAAGTAACCAAAAAACTGCCATACTGACGAGGTGGTGTATCCTTATTTTTAATTTTTTTTTTAAACTAGCAATCTCCTCGCTTTCAGCGCTCATTCTCGCCTCTGCTCACTCGACGTTCACATGCTGTTGTTGTGAGTGAGACACGGGGAAGAGGATGGCACAACCAAATTTGACTGTCTTGACTTGCTGTCACGCTTTACTAGTCCGACAATGTCATTGCCTCCATCTGTCTTGAAAAAAAAAAACCCACCTCCCAATGTGCAGTGTGGTAATGTAGCCCGGGCAACATGAAAACAAAACACCACTACACTGAGAGACACAAAGAGAGTCTAGCATAAAGGACAATTGGTGGGTAGTACTGTATGTACTGCATATGTACATACATTGGCTACTATGAGATTCAGGGAAGGTACATTTTATTATGTGAACAGTTCAATAGGATTTTAATGCAATACAATTATTTGTTTAATGTAGACATTCTTTATCAATGACGATTTAGAAGGGTTTAACCCTTAACCCTAACCACCTTCAAACGGATAGATGACGACATAATGTTTTTGTTTTTTTTCATTTTATGACACATGAATCATTTCATGACTATCTACCTGACATTGTGTTTCCTTAGGTAGTTAGTAAAAAAAAAAAAACTTGAGGCCTAATCTATGAACAAACCTTTTTGACCTTGTAAATGTAAAGTGAAGTCATTCAGACACACCCAGGACCCAGGACCAGGAAAACTCAACTCTTTTTGGCCAAACTTTGAAATGTATTAACTTTGCAAAGCCTCTCTAGCACTGAGAGCAAAATTAATATTACAATTTCACTTGGCGAGCAAAGTGGATACAGTTCTGTGAGTCAGCTCGGTGAGCAAGCGATGAGGTAATATTATATCAAAGTAAAACAGCATTTCCGAGACATTCATTTTCTCATTTTCTTATGTCTTAAGTATTTTATGAGAGTTTGAAAATGCAGTGAGGATGTAACAACATAGCACCGCCGTTAAACTAATTTATAACATCAAAAGTAGAGCCGATCTTTGATTCAGTGGTCCATTCATTGATTGATAACCACTTCACATTGGTTACTTGTTGCACTCCCAGTTTTTGTGAAATAGAGTTGCCTGGAGAATTGATCTCGTGAAAAATGGAAACTCTGACAATCTATTCAAATCTGTAATCTATTGAAGTGGTCTTAGTTTAAAACACAGGCCACATGGAAGTTATGGACAGGGATGACAGTGCTCTTTGCTCTGTGGCACGGTTGGTCTGTTGTGGATGAGCGGCCGTTGTGTGCGTTTACTTTGTAATCAGGAAAATCAGACACACTGGTCCTCGCAGATGCATCTCAAATGTCTCTTTGTAATAATAAAAAAATAATCACTGTCAGACTGACTGTGACCAGAGTCACTGACTTTAAATGGGGCTTATTCTTTCCAGCTGTTTAAGGTTTATCAAAGCCTAATCTGATATAATCTGCCACTCATGCAACTGCTCACTTAGCAGACCAGGAAAGACACATTTGTCTTGATTGAGCACATTGTACACTCTGCCAAGAGCAGAGGATGCTGTAGCATTTAATCTTCATTTCCTTATTCCACCCGTACTTATGAAGTGTTTTTGCCAGGATTTAGATTTATGTGTTTTTTGACCCAAATAAACATAATATTTCTGCCTTTGTAGTTCTGTTCCCATGCCTTTTTAATAATATCAAGACGTTTATTTTCTGAGCTTTTCCTTGTTGAATCAAAGTGCAATATTGTAGTGCTGTACACACACCATTTATTGTTTATGGTTCTTTTTCCCTTTTTCATTTGCAGTTACGGGACAGGTACTGCGCTGTGATGCTATTGTCGACATCATCAGTGAGATACAAATAGTGTCGACCACCAGAGAGCTGCATCTTGAGGACTCGCCACTGGAGCTCAAAATTCATGCACTGGACTCTGAAGGTGCTTTTATTGTCTGCGTGTATAAATATTCCCTCAAGACCTTTTTGAGATTAGTTTACATAAGTACCCATAATATGAATACATTCTCCTCTGAGTCCATATTGTGTTGTTGATTTGCAGCTCTAAAGACTTCACAGCATAATGACTGAACTGGCTCCTGGCAGCATTTTTCTTTCCCCCCTGTCTTTGACTGTGCGGTGGCTGTTTGTTCTGTTAGACTGGCTCCATTTAGGGCAAACATACTTAGTTTAATGAGCTGTAGCTACAGCCTGATTCTTTCTGATGATGGCTTCAGGGCCTGGTGTTTTGTTTTTGTTTGCATTGGCCTAAAAGGTTCATTTTAGATTTCTTGGATAGAGAAAATTGGGAAAGGACAGCATGCATCCTGTAATGAAATGCCTATTTGTTTTGTTTGTTTGTTATGTTATGTTTTTTTTTTTTTTTTTTTTTTTTTTTGCAAATGTGACAAGGAGCTTTCAGACAATTTTCACAGCATCCATTATACACCCAAACATACAGTAGCGACCTCAGGCTTATATTACACGTAGCAATGTCTATATAAATAAATTTTCTCTGTTTTTCATTACGTCTTATGGCTGAAGGAAATGCCACTACTAACTTCTATTGCTATTTTATATCACAGGAAACACCTTCAGCACCCTTGCAGGTCTGGTGTTTGACTGGACCTTAGTGAAAGATGTTGATGTGAATGGATTCTCAGACTCATACAATTCATTACGGTAAGCATCCCTGTGTTACTGCTATAATTAAACACTACCGAGCAGCCTGGTCTTTTAAACTACTTGCAAAGCAGAAGTTGACAAAATAGTGCATCTGCCAACACTGAACCATAAATCCTGCCGCGCTTTAAGAAGTGTGACGTATTTACTTTTACTTCTTGATTCCTCTTCCTATGAAATTTAGTAATTGTTCATGTCAGATGCCAGGGCCTATACTGACTAGAGTGTCTTGTGTATTTTCTTATCTCTTTTCTTAAGGGTACTTAAATTCTCTGAGTCCACTTACACGCCCCCTGGGTACATAACTGAAATGGAGCGTGTTGGGAAACAGGGCGATATTATTTTGGTGTCGGGACTGAAAACGGGACATTCTAAGTTAAAAGCCAAAATTCAAGAGTCTCTGTATAAGGTAAGATGTTACACATGCACATGTATATATTAGAAGATATTCTGTTTCATTTTTAAGAGAGGATTAGAATAAATTGTATTTAAATTATACCTTCTTTGTAATAGCCCATCTCCAAAGATGCAGATTAAAGTATTAAAGTAGCAAAATACTGCAGAAAAGTAATAGCTTCTGCCTTATAAATGATGACACAACAGTAATGAGAGTTTATTTTTATTTCTGTCTCGTTAAAGAAGCTGTAGCTTGCATTTTCATCAAGATGAACCTTTTTATCCTAGTTAATCCTTCAAATAAGCTACTATCAACCAACCAAAGGAAGTATTAAAAACATAAACATCAGTCATATGCAGTTTAGATTTGTAGGTGTGACATTATATACAGTGGTATAACATGGTTTGTTTTGGTGGGAAGCTGAATCTGTGTTGTACTGTAACCATGGTTTCTGTGTCACAGGATGTGGGCGCTGCAGAGGTGAGGCTACTGATTTTAGAGAACATCCTGCTGAATCCTGCTCACGACGTCTACTTGTTGGCGGGAACTTCCATCCGATACAAAGTGCTGAAGATACGACAGGGCAAGATCGCAGGTCTGCCTCTGTTTAGTTTCACTGTTGAACTGTTGATGAAGTGTTTTTTTTGGTGAACTCCAAGCTCAAGCATCTGTTTTACTACCTTTTTAATATGTAAAAAGGAAATATGTTTGTTGAGTTATTGGTATCTGTCATTTTTCCTTTCCAGTTTTAAATCTCTGTGTAGAGCAGAGAAGTCATCTCTTAAGGCAAGGCAAGGAACTTTATTTACAGAGCACATTTCATTACAAAGAAACTCAATGTGCTTTACAAAAAGTAAAATATGCATAAAACCACTATAAGAGTCATAAAAAGCAGGATATAAATCCATTAATACGCCTCGTAAGTCACCCAATGCCATTATCCCCTCTCTCAACACACACTCACAAACGTACGTACATCTCATAAGCTAAAAAAAAAACGATGTTAAGCTTAGTTATAAAAGTAAAAAAAAATATTTACAGAATGCTGAGCTCATCACTCAAACATGAAGTAGTATTTAAGTAGTATACTTAAGTTTATTTGTGTTTCTGTCATGTTTGTCCAGAGCTCTCGATGCCGTGTGATCAATATGAGCTGCACCTTCAGAACAGCGTGATCGGCCCGAACGGAAACCCAGATGTTGCCATAGCCAGTCTGGACCAGAGCATCTCCACGGTTACAGCGGTTCAGCTGGGACACATCAACGTGGTGCTGGATCACAAGAGTATCCTTCTGATGAAGTGCACTTTCCATAGCATTAATTACAATGGCACAATGTAAAGCACTCAATGTTCTTGGTTTAAATCTAGGAAAACAGAATCAGATTAAAATACCAGCGATTTTAGCTCAAATTGTGATTTTTGGGTGAAATCGAAGCGGCAGTCGTCAGGATTGGTGACGATTGCTGTCATTATATACAAGCATTTTAGCATTAAGGATGGTTGACCTGAGTCCCTCCCACCAGATGAGCATGGACACATGTTGAGGTGACAGAGGACACAGAGCTAGCGCTCCATCTCTGGACTCCGACTCTCTCTTAGTTTTTTCTTTTTTAGGTTTCTTTGCAGCATAGACAGTAGATGCCAATGCTAGCATTGCAACATTTCCTCAAAGGGCCGTGTAAGTGCAGCTCCTTAGTAGGGTTGTAAGAAAAGATCAATACACTAAAATATGGCGATGTTTGATTAATTGAAGTGCTTGTATCAACATATAGTGGATATATTCCTGACAAAAGGTTTTGTGTTGTATTTAAGCCTTTGACCACAAATTAGCTGCAGGACTTGGGCCATTAAACACTCTCACTCTCTGTATACTGCCACGTGATAGGTCAAAGTCTCACACTGGCCAGATTTCCCAAAATCTGTAGGCAGTGCCCAAGTTTAGTTCTCTCTAAGAGCACTTGATTTAACTTATCTTGAAAGGTACTAATGGAATTATTAGTCAGTTCTTGTTTATTTTTTTTGTTTCAACAAATATACCCAACGTTTCCTTAATAGCACCTGTTTAGGCCTTCGAATGCAAGGAGTGTCTCGCCTTCCCAACAGCACTCTTTATGTGGTTGAACCAGGTTACCTAGGTTTGTACCCACTCCAAAAAATCCCAAAACAAAACAATTGATAAGATAAAGAAGAAGTGTTTCATGGGGTGTTAGTGCATAAAAGTAATCTTCTATATTCATAGGTTTTAAAATTCATCCTGGAGACAGCTGGGTCCTCGAAACAGGCAGAATATATGATATCTCCATTGAAGTGTTTGATAAATCCGGCAACAAAATTTACCTCTCTGATGTAAGTGCACTTCACAAAACTCACACATGTTAAGGAAAAACAATTATCGAAGAGTAAAAGCTTTGTCAGTTGCCAGAGAACGTGCATGGATTGACACACAATACTCTGACTAGTATTGTGTTGCTTTTACATGAAGATAAAATCAAATATTTCACATTTTAGAACACATTCTTTAGGTGTATAACCTGTCAAACACGTTTTCTTGTTTGGTTTACTGACATAATTGTTTTTGTTTGCTCACTCTTATTTGCTCTGGTTATGAGTGACATTGTTTACACAAATGCAACTTAATAATCGATATAGGGTTTATACGCATTGAAGAGCCTTTCTGTTCTGTTTTAAATGTTTTATTCGCAGTTTAAATCAATCTGTACTGATAAAAATACATGAGTGTGAAAGTCTGTGAGTGGTTTATTTTGATTTTGCAGAATGTCCGCATTGACACTGGCTTTCCCGCGGAGTACTTTGAACCCCTGGAGTCTTCCCTGAATGGATCGTACCATCGGGTCAGAGCTCTCAAAGACGGCCTAACCCTTATTGATGCAACGCTAAAAAACGTGGTAGATGAAGTGAGTCCATTTGCAACTTAAACCCATCTCTCTGTATTCCATTTGCAGCATCACTGTTGCTTTAACTCTCTGTCTACTGTTGCCTCTGTTCTGTTTCAGCGTGGAAACATCTATGCCCTCGCCAACCCAGTCCACAATGAACAAGATGTGGAAATCTATAACCCTATAGTCCTTAGTCCCAGTATTCTCACATTTCCATGGCAGCCTAAGGTTGGAGCTTATCAGTACACAATAAAGGTAGTCATTCCCTTTGTATCATGTATGAAAAAGTTTGCCGTTATCTTGTCAAATGTTGATGTTTTTAAGTGGCATCTTTTGTTGTTTTACCACTGTGTCTTTAAAATTAAATGACGGCGCACACGACGATGTCTGTTCTTCGCTGTTTTGTAACAGGCGACAGGAGGCAGTGGAAACTTCAGCTGGTCTTCCTCAAACACGGCTGTTGCCACAGTGACTGTGAAAGGAGTGATGACCACAGTCAGTGACATTGGCGTCAGTGTAGTTTATGCTCATGATCTACGCAACCCACTACACTTTGGCCAAATGAAGGTAAGCTTACCTGGAGGGAGGAGAGTGAGTCAATCGAAGTTTATTTTATATGTTAATGTTATATGTTATTTTTTGCAACTTATGAGCACATCGGCTAGTTTAGTTCTTGTTTCTTTATTGTAGAAGCCTTGAAAAACACTAATTACCGTTGTTGTTTTTTATGGTACAAGCCATGGGTCTGTCATGAATTCACATTTCTACTCCTTTGAAGAGATGATAACATTTTGAAAGGTGTTTCACTGTCGCAACAGTTTTCAAAAGAGTTGTGGGGTTGCAAGACTTTTATCATTCACATCTGATGAAATTTACACCCACACAGATCTGAAGAAGCAGAATAGCAGCGTTTTTAACTGAGTATGTCTGTGGTGTAGAAAATTGTCCATGATATGAAATTAAAAACCAATAGCCTAAAGGTAACAAGAGTGACAGTCATTCTCACTCTTCATGTCTTCTTTTCTCCTCAGGTGTACGTCGTTGAGCCTGTAGCCATGGACTTTGCTCCTTGCAGAGTCGAGGCCACAGTGGGTCTGGTTCTGAATCTGCCTCTTAGGATCTTTGGTCTGCTGGGGGAGGCGGAGAAAGAGCGAGTTATGCTGAGCGACTGCTCCCACTTTGACCTGCAGGTTGAAGAGGAAACCAATGGTGTCTTTCAACTACTGGACGGTAAATTTTCAGTCATTCATGAATCCCAGGTTGACGAGCGCTGAGTGAAGGACTCATTCCTCAATCACTGTCAGTCAATATGTGTTATGTCTCATCACATCTTCTGGCCAATGGATTTTAGGCTGGTGTGGTTAACATAATTCATGTAATTCTTTCCGAGCTGTATCAGTGCATAGATAAGTCGTTTTTTTCTGTCTGAACCTGGCTGACTGGTTGTTTTGTTCAAACTCAGCCCGAGTCCACCACAGTCACCTCTTCCATTCTTCTTCAGGCTAAAATAATCTGCGATTGAATTACATTATTCCAGTTGTAATCATACAAAGATATAGATTATGAAGATTATGTCCACAGCTTTAAAAATAAATCCTACCTGTTCAGACAATCCCTGCTGGCTGCTGCCTTCTTACACTGCACAGTGTCAAATAAGCTGGCCCAGCCAATGTGACTGAACCTGACCTGACTATAAATTAAACATTTCTGTCAGAAACCAGGCTCAGGTCAGGTATCCCATCCTTCAAACTCTTCTCTTGGAGTTTCACACTAAAGGGAATACAATAATAAATGCTGTAATCTAATCTCTACATTGATGAGAAAATTACTCTCCATTATGTGATGACATATTATGTGACATTGTGATCAAGCCAGAATACAAGGCATTTAACGATCTAAAAGAGGTGGGTCACCACAGAAAGAGGAAAATAAGGCACTGCTTGTTAAATTAAGAGCACCAGAAGCTGTTCACACACTGGCATTTTGTTACTGCTTCCATCCAGGAAAACCTTCAGGGTTTATAATGCGCACATTTAAAAAAAACGTGTATAAAAATGCCAATGTGTCACAATGTATTCTTTACGTTGTGGCTTTCTCTCTTTTGATTCAGGGAGGCTTGCTCCCGGCCAGGACCACTGCAGCGGGGTGAGAGCCAAGGCCCTGGCTCCTGGGTATACTATGCTTACAGTCAGCTACACCCATGGCAACGTCCACCTCAGTGCCAAGATCACTGTTGCTGCCTTTCTTCCTCTCAAAGTGAGTCCAAATGTGTTGTCCTTCCAGAATTTAACTCACCATGAATTTCGAGGCATACAATTTGCCCACTTATACACATAATGTTTTCTTCCCAAAGCCCCCACAGTTTCTTTTCCCACTGCTTATTTCCTTTGGGAATTGTTCATAGTCTTTAAGCTGTTGGCAACGTGGCAAGGTGTGAAAATCTTGAACTGCGTCTTGAGTCTTTGTTATGATTTGCTTTTAATCTTTTAAATTGTCTCAAAGCACAAATTTGCTTTTGTCTGCAGAGGAAACGGACTCACTCATGAACACAAATGCACACTGTCTCACACTGTATCCACACAGTCATAAATGTGCAGAAGAGGGACGATTAGGTCGTTTTAACATTCCTTCTTCCTGGGTTTCCTCTGCATTATATGCATGTTAATTATGCAGTTGCTACACTGTTCTGCTTTTGATTTATTGGTGATAGTTCTGCAAAGGCTCTAAATCAACTTCAGCTCTCGTGGTAGTTACTGAATTTAACAGTATAACATTGTTATGATGAGGTGATCAAATCTATCATGGAACATATTTTCTTTGCTAAGCAAAAGCTGGGAAATTCCTGCACGTTATGTTCAGGTAGTGATATACTGTTCCATACCTTGTTTAGGCTTTATATTGTTTTTCATGGGATTGTGTAGTGTCTTTCAAAATATTGCAGACATGTGTTAGATGTTTCTTCACTTGCAGTGCCCCAGCGGCTAAAGGTTGACCCAGTTTTGTTCCTCAGCTGTGTAATAACTTTGTTTCTCAGCTTAACATTGCTTTTAGCCACTCTTACTCAAATAACCACTCTTTTAAAGATTTCTCTTTTGCTTTCAGAATTTTGCTCCCCATGCCTTTATATTTTCTCTCTAAAATCTGTTTCCTGATGGTCTTGATTCATCTTGCTTCATTATTGCACTATTTTTTTCTCACTATTGTACACATTTTATGTTAAATATTTGTTTTGTATTGTATTGCTGCTGTGTTAAAACAATTTCCCCTCTGGGATGAATAAATTATTTCTATTCTATCTAACTGCATCTGTATAAATACAAAGTTTGAATGAATTAATGCATTGTTATTTTGCAGGCTATAGACCCCGTATCTGTGGCGGTGGTGACTTTGGGATCCTCTAAAGACATGTTATTCGAGGGCGGGCCACGGCCGTGGGTTTTAGAGCCATCAAAGTTCTTCTATGACTTGGCTCCAGAAGATAAGGCCAGTGTGACCCTCATGCTGACCAATCCCTCAGCCCACAACCAGCACTGGGTCAGAGCCACATGCAGGGCCCTGGGCGAGCAGGTGGGATCTCCTGAAATCCTAATCCTATTTTTTTCTATTTTTGCCATCAAATAGGCGTCTATTTGCTATATTAATGTCATTTTATTGTTTTCAGGTGCTGGAGGTGATGGTGGGGAACAAGCCCAGTTTAACCAACCCTTATCCTGCTGTGGAGTCGGCAAAGGTTAAATTTGTATGTGCTCCTCCATCCCGCCTCACCTTGGTCCCAGTGTATACCAGCCCCCAGCTGGACCTGACCTGCCCGCTGCTGCAGCAGAACAAACAAGTGGTATGTATGCACTGTCATTCAACACCAAGCTGAGACTGTACATAAGAAGTCAATGTAGTCTTCTGCTATGGAAGCCTTGACATCTGCAATTTGAGCAGCGTCATGACAGCTTTTTCCAAACCAGGCAACCAGTATATATTTCAAAATATATACTGATGTAAAGTCAAAAGTGACGCTCTTTATCATCTGTTGTCCTCTAAATGGAAACCTCATTTAAAAGACCTACATCATGTTCTCTTCAAGAACACCTGCAACTAGTGATTGAGACCAGTAAAATGTGTACTGACTTAAATCAAATGAGAGCTAGGACTCTTTCCCTTAGTCTTTATACCTTAAGACTTGATATACAGTCTGTGTGTCATTTAAAGGTTCACTGTGTAAGAGATGATGACACAGAACGGTGAGGCTGCAGTTTTTCTGGTACATTATTAAATTGCTTCCATTTATATTCCGTACAAACACTGACAAAAGCGACGTTCACCTGCGTTGGTCCACACTAAAGCGTGAAGGCAAGGGGGTTAGTCACACATTTTCCACTGGGGTGACAAATTCAGAAGACATATTTATACTGCTTTAAATGCACTTAAATGATGCGTTTCTTGTTTTCTAGGTACCTGTGTCAAATTACCGTAACCCTATTTTGGACCTGGCTGCGTTTGATCAACAAGGGAGAAAGTTTGACAACTTCAGTTCCCTGAGCCTGTTGTGGGAATCAACAAAGGTTTCGCTGGCCAGCATTGAGCCCACGATGCCGATGGAACTTCAGCTGCTCAGGGATAACAACAAACAGATGAAACTACATGGTGAAACATTTTTACTTGGCAGAAAAGTTTTTTTTTTTCTTCCTTTTGTTTTTCAAAGAGTGTGGACTGTTTGTTTAACATGACTTTTGTTTAAACTTTTGAAAAGTAATGAGGCAAAAACAGAGGAGAAAAGCTCTGACAGGCAACTGGCAGCAGAAGAGAAGAGCAGATGAAAAACTGGGAATATGTTGTGTGTTTTTGTAGATTTGTTATGATAAGTTGGGTTGACATTTTTGTATTTGCTGCTCATCTTTTGCAGGACGTCAGACAGTTCTTGTCCATCATCAGACAGGCATTGCTGACATTACAGTGACGGCTGTGGGTTACCAGGTTTCTCACCTAACTGCAGCCAAAGTCCCGAGTCCAGTAAGTGAAAACAGTGGCTCAACTTCTTTTTTTCTTTTTTTTAAACTTCCTTGTTAAAAGCAGAAGTGGCTGAATGAAACATAATCGAAAATATGTTGACTCACTGCAAAGGCTCCCAAAAAGCCTACGCTCCACATCTGTTACAGAACCATAATCCTGATTCTTCTTCTTCTGCACAGTATGACCCTTTGACCCCGGTCTCTGCCACTCTGGAGCTCTTGTTAGTTGAAGATGTGAAAGTTTCTCCTGAAACAGTGACCATATACAACCACCCTGACGTGCGGGTAAGAAATGGTTCCATCAGTCCCGTGGTCTCATATAAATAAAGTGCTGCATCATATTTTTACATTTTAGTATGGGAAGTGACAGATGCACCTTTTAGTGAAGCTTGCTATTGAACGATCATAAAAAATTTTGTTTGACTCAGGCTCGAGACAAAGTGGAAACTTGCTCAGTGTGCCTCTACTAATCCTGATATATAGGAGCAGGTGTTAGGGTTAAATAAGAGCTAGTGACCTGTGTAAGAGGATTTTACCGATTGAGTGAGGTCTCCTTTGATGTCAAACATGAACTGGAACAGTTTTCAGATATGAAATTGTTCTAGTCGTTTTTTTTATCTTTCTTTTTTTATTTTGCTCTTTCACAAGCCGCTGATATGTTTTGTCTTATAGGCGCATCTGGCCCTGCGAGAGGGTTCAGGACACTTTTTTGTCAATACCAGTGTTAATGGGATGGTGGATGTGGTGTTCCAAGAGGCCCAAGGAGCAGCTCAAGTAAGAAAGAACATCTGGGTGGGGATTTGTGAGTGATTACGTCTGGGGAATACACTGAAAAATATGCTGTATGAATATTAAGAAACCCTATGATTGTTTTCTTGAGCTTGATTGTGGAAATGTAAGTACCTCTTTGATTCGCTGTGTGTATCCAGGTCTCTCCTGTTCACCCTGGAGTGGTGAAGGTGATGGTTCACGACCTTTGTCTGGCTTTTCCGGCACCAGCCAAAGCCACAGTGCATGTTTCTGACATCCTGGAGGTTTACGTGAGAGTGGTCGACAAGGTCAGTTTTCATCCCCATAAATCCCTGATGGTCCGAGGCACTGGCTCGGCTAGGTGTGATTCCTATTATTAGTACCACACATTTATGAAATGCCTCAGTGAAATTGAAGCACTAAATATGCTTGTCCTCTTCTCTCGCTCCTTTTCCCTCAGTTTTTATGTCAGATACCCTGTCGTGTATTAATATCATAAAGTTTGGTGCTGCTTGCAAAATTATTTATCTCCCCAGTGACGATTGTCATTCATCTCGATTCCAGGTGGAGATCGGCAAATCTGTGAGAGCTTACATCAGAGTATTGGATGATAACAAGAAGCCCTTCCCTGCCAGCTATTTCCATTTCATGAATCTAAAACTCAAGGCAGCTTCTGCTATAGTCTCTTTAATGTAAGTTGGTGGGAGGGAAAATGGTGAAACATTTAAGAACTTGCGGTTTAAGTTGGTTATCTAAGTTTTAAATGTCTTCTCTTTTTTTTTTGCAGACCATTAGCAGAGTCTGCTGAAAATGATACAGCCGTTTTCCTGGTAAAAGGTGTCTCGATAGGTCAGACCACACTGTCGGCTGTTGTTTTGGATAAAAACGGGAGAAAAATTGCATCCCCACCTCAGCAAATTGAGGTATAATATTTGATTGACCTTATGTAACACTTCCAATTCTTGACTCTTGAATGTGTTGCACATACTGAAACTTGTATTTCTTTATTTCCAGGTGTTTCCACCTTTTAAACTCATCCCAAGGAAAATGACCCTTTTAATTGGAGCTATGATGCAGGTATGTGCGTAATAACACTGATCTTTTCAGAAGAGTTCACCTCGGCTTCACTTTATTTTCCAAATTGGTCATTTTCTAGAATATAACATTAGCCTAATTGCTCCTGGTTCAAACGTCCATGTCAACTTCACTTCAACTCCAGCTCTAATTAGCAACCATTTGCTATTTATCCAAGAAGCACCCTAATAGAGCATAGCAGTGTGGTTATGTAAGAAAAGAATATTGGTGACGATGTTATATGCTGCAGTAGAAGTCACAAGTCTCTGATATTTAAAAAAAAAAATGTCAAGAAGTAATACTGGCATAGCTCTGATTAGTAGAGCTTGCTTTTATCATGGAAATCCTCACTCAAATTGGTCTGATCATATTGTATTGCATGAGATACATGCATGAAAGGATGCACTGGAAGTTTTTGGAAAAGAATAATTTGCAATTATTGTCCCTTTTTTAAATATCTTTTGCCCCAATTAACATGTTTAATGATAACAATTTATCCGGTCAGCCTTCAAACTCATATTTAGGATTTTCCTGTATGTCAATGAAGTTTGTGAATGAGAACATTTCTGGAATGGTTGAATCCAGTTTCTAAACGGTTCCCTTCCTGTTTTCATTCCTTCTGGCATGTGCAGATCACATCTGAGGGTGGCCCTCAGCCTCAGTCCAATATCCTTTTCTCTATTTCTGATGGAGACATCGCCTCTGTTAATGGCATAGGACATGTCAGGGGTGTCGACATTGGTAATGTCACAGTGACTGGACTGGTTCAAGCTGTTGATGCAGAAACTGGGAAGCTTGTTGTTGTGTCTCAGGTAAGTGCTGCACATGTAGATGGACGTGGACATGTGTGTGGCTCACTTCCATTTTTTCAGAGAAGCTCATTGTCTTGTTTCTTTAGGATCAAGTCGAAGTTGAGGTTGTACGTTTGACAGGCATTCGAATCAGAACGCCCATTATGAGAATGAAGACGGGAACACAGGTGAGACTTCTTTTCAGGACACGTTGTCTTATAGTGGTACTGCAGTTAACCAACCTGGTATTAGGATCCGTCCTGAGTGATCCGATCACAAAAAAACAGTCTGTCCTCAGAATGGATTAGAGTCTGCCTCCACCGTTGATGTCTTCTGATATGCTGCAGTTTCCCAACTGAAATGTTTTACATTAGTTGGTGCCCATTGGTTAATTTATTTGTAGCCACTGCCACTTATATTTTCCTAATGGTTAAAATCTTACAATCTTAGACAGTTGGCTCATCTTGACTTCTTTTTCCTCTCTCTCTGTCTCTTCCACTTACACTAATACACAGACTCACAAACACAATGGCCAAAGACACATCTTTACATACTAAACATAATTTTGTCCTTGCAAACACACAAAAACATGAAGTCAGTGTTTATTTGAGTACAGGGAAGACGGATCTGTGTGGACACTTGTTAACGCTGTGGACGGATTTTAACACCAGGTCTGAACAGGACCTTCATGGATGGTTGTACTCTGATTGCATTGATTAAGCTTGTTTACTTCTCCAGATGCCTGTATATGTGATGGGTCTGACCAACAGTCAAACACCCTTCTCCTTTGGTAATGCTGTACCCGGGCTAACGTTCCATTGGTCCACCACCAAGAGAGACATCCTGGATGTCCAGTCAAGACACATTGAGGTACCATTCATGCAGGGTTTTTGCTCTTGTATTTCATATGGTTTCTGCCACTCAACCGTACCTATTTTTTGCTCCGTGTTGTTGACTTTTTTTTTCAAATTGACTTTAGGTGAGCTGTCCCTGCATAGCAGTATGATTAGGAAGCAGCATCTGTCCTGTCTCTGCTTCCTTGTGTCACTCTCGTCTCTTTGATTGATTTGCTGCTGCTATATTTTCCAATTCTCATTATGGCACCGGTCTCCTCCAGGCTAACGTGGAGCTCCAGTCAGAGCACAACTTTGGCATGAGGGTGACTGGAAGAACTCGAGGGCGTACGGGGCTGAAGGTGGTGCTCAGGGTTTTGCAGCCTGAGGCTGGGCAGATCATAGGCAACCTTCAGGAGCTCCGAGATGAGATCCAGATCCAGGTACAACACTGTGGCTCTCAGAGGCTATACATGACAAAAACCTCAGTAAATATTGTGTCTGTGTGTGTTGATGACCAGTATCATAAATTCAATATATGTAGATATGCTCTACAGCCTTGGTTTATGGACTTCTTTGCTCATCGTGATCCTGTCCCCTTGCTACTTCCTCATAATAAAAAACAACAAGTGACATTTAAGGCAGCAGAGTGGCAAAGTTGCTGAGCGTTGTAATATCAGGAGTTGTAAACTTTGTGACGTGATAAGACTGCAGATAAGTTGGACCCAAGCGCCTCTGACTTCAAATCGCTAATAATTGGAGATTCAATATTTCACTTTGATCAAGGTCTATGACAAGCTGCAGATGCTTAACCCTGAAGTAGAGGCTGGGGAGTTACTGATGGCTCCCAACTCAGCGCTCAAACTCCAAACAAACCGGTGAGTCACAAGTGTCTCCTTTAATGTCACGTACAAGGTAGTACAAGTAGTGAAACAGTACGGATGGCAGCTGCCATTAAACAACACTCTTGAACATGCTCAAATGAATATGTGGACTTCTTCAACAATGAAAAATGAAAGAACTTTAAAGAATGTTTGTCTCAGGGATGGTGTGGGTGGACTCTCCTATCGGATGCTGAATTGTCCTGACCAGGTTGTCACTGCTCAAGTGGACAATAAAGGCTTCCTCTTCTCTGGCTCTCTTACTGGCATCTCCTCCCTGCTGATCACCTCACAAGAGACCTTTGGTGTCAATCAAACTCTCATCCTCGCTGTGAAGGTCAGTTTTAAGAGCCACTGCATGAACATTTTCACCCACTGTATATCTAGGTATTTTTCCTTTTTAAATTTCTGACTAGAAAAGAGTTTAAAGTAAGCATTAAAGCCACCAATTTGACATTGTAGTATTTGTTTTGTAAATGGATAAATAACAAAATCACTGATGATAAATCACAAGAGACATTTTCTGCTGTCATAATGTGGGTATTTATGTTGTTTTATACTCATTTTTGATTTGTGCCTAATAAACATAAATAGAAACAAAATATTGGCTTAAAGGTTTTTATGCTCGAGGAAGCTGGAGGAGTTGGGTGTATTGATTAAATGTACATGCAAATCGGAGCTACAGAAATAGATTTGTTGAATAAAGGGGGGGTGCAACATCACTCCAGCTTACTTCAGTGAAAAAAACTTATGAGAGAAACCCAATATTTCTGGACTTAGTGCAAGAAGCAAGTATTACTACGATAGTAACTAGGAAGCGCAAATTTATCCTTTTTTTGTGGTGACCTGCACTTTTGTGCCACCTACTGCTTATAATGGTGAACTAACTCCCATATTTTCCTGAAGAGCAGTGGATGGAACCGCATAAATGTGAATTTCAACTGAATGTGTTTGATAATTCAGTTAGAATTTGAGCTTCATTTTAAAGTCAATGAGGCTATAGATTTTTATATTGCATCTTTGTACAGAATGTTGTCAGTATGTTGAATGGTAACCATGTATCATCTGTGCTAATTTTGAGCTGTGTTTTGTTGCCGTATTATTCTAATTCATAATGGTATATTATGGCAACTATAGAAAATGTAATAATAGCAAGTAATACAAA